>NC_043958.1:4440171-4705398 GCF_902148855.1 Sphaeramia orbicularis
CAATAGATCGGATACAGGTCACAAACAGGTAAAAAAAAAAAAAAAATCGGATTTGTGCTGTTCAAACTGTGACAGATCGGATACAGGTCACATATGAGTTAAAAAAAAAAAAAAAAAAAAAAAGGATTTGTGCTGTTCAAACTGTCTTCAATAGATCGGATACAGGTCACAAACAGGTTAAAAAAAAAAAAAAAATCGGATTTGTGCTGTTCAAACTGTGACAGATCGGATACAGGTCACATATGAGTAAAAAAAAAAAAAAAAAAAAAAAAGGATTTGTGCTGTTCAGACTGTAACAGATCGGATACAGGTCACATGTGGACCAAAAAAATCGGATTTGTGCTGTTCAAACTGTCTTCAATAGACTAGATACAGGTCACATGCATAAAAAAAAAAAGGATTTGTGTTGTTCAAACTGTCTTGTAACAGATCAGATACAGGGCACATATGGGTCAAAAAAATCGAATTTGTACTGTTCAAACTGTCTTCAATAGATCGGATACAGGTCACAAATAGGTAAAAAAAAAAAAAATAATAATCGGATTTGTGCTGTTCAAACTGTGACAGATCGGATACAGGTCACACATGAGAAAAAAAAAAAAAAAGGATTTGTGCTGTTCAGACTGTAACAGATCGGATACAGGTCACATGTGGACCAAAAAAATCGGATTTGTGCTGTTCAAACTGTCTTCAATAGACTAGATACAGGTCACATACATTAAAAAAAAAAAAAAAAAAAAAAAGGATTTGTGTTGTTCAAACTGTCTTGTAACAGATCAGATACAGGGCACATATGGGTCAAAAAAATCGAATTTGTACTGTTCAAACTGTCTTCAATAGATCGGATACAGGTCACAAACAGGTTTAAAAAAAAAAAAAAAAAATCGGATTTGTGCTGTTCAAACTGTGACAGATCGGATACAGGTCACACATGAGAAAAAAAAAAAAAAAGGATTTGTGCTGTTCAGACTGTAACAGATCGGATACAGGTCACATGTGGACCAAAAAAATCGGATTTGCACTGTTCAAACTGTCTTCAATAGATCGGATAAAGGGCACAAACAGGTTAAAAAAAAAAAAAATCGGATTTGTGCTGTTCAGACTGTCTTCAATAGACTAGATACAGGTCACATACATAAAAAAAAAAGGATTTGTGTTGTTCAAACTGTCTTGTAACAGATTGGATACAGGGCACATATGGGTCAAAAAAATCGGATTTGCACTGTTCAAACTGTCTTCAATAGATCGGATAAAGGGCACAAACAGGTTAAAAAAAAAAAAAATCGGATTTGTGCTGTTCAAACTGTGACAGATCGGATACAGGTCACATATGGGGAAAAAAAAACAAAAAGAAAATTGGATTTGTGCTGTTTAAACTGTAATAGATCGGATACAGGTCACATTCGGTTAAAAAAAAAAAAAAAAAATCGGATTTGTGCTGTTCAAACTGTAACAGATCAGAAACAGGTCACATGTGGACCAAAAAATCGGATTTGCGCTGTTCAAACTGTGACCGATCGGATACAGGTCACATACGGTTAAAAAAAAAAAAAAAAAAAATCGGATTTGTGCTGTTCAAACTGTAACAGATCGGATACAGGTCACATGTGGACCAAAAAAATTGGATTTGCACTGTTCAAACTGTCTTCAATACATCGGATACAAGTCACATGCAAGTAAAAAAAAAAAAAAAAATCGGATTTGTGCTGTTCAAACTGAAACAGATCGGATACAGGTCACACATGAGTAAAAAAAAAAAAAAAAAAAAGGATTTGTGCTGTTCAGACTGTAACAGATTGGATACAGGTCACATGTGGACCAAAAAAATCGGATTTGTGCTGTTCAGACTGTCTTCAATAGACTAGATACAGGTCACATACATAAAAAAAAAAAAAAAGGATTTGTGTTGTTCAAACTGTCTTGTAACAGATTGGATACAGGGCACATATGGGTCAAAAAAATCAGATTTGCACTGTTCAAACTGTCTTCAATAGATCGGATAAAGGGCACAAACAGGTTAAAAAAAAAAAAAATCGGATTTGTGCTGTTCAAACTGTGACAGATCGGATACAGGTCACATATGGGGAAAAAAAAACAAAAAGAAAATTGGATTTGTGCTGTTTAAACTGTAATAGATCGGATACAGGTCACATTCGGTTAAAAAAAAAAAAAAAAAATCGGATTTGTGCTGTTCAAACTGTAACAGATCAGAAACAGGTCACATGTGGACCAAAAAATCGGATTTGCGCTGTTCAAACTGTGACCGATCGGATACAGGTCACATACGGTTAAAAAAAAAAAAAAAAAAATCGGATTTGTGCTGTTCAAACTGTAACAGATCGGATACAGGTCACATGTGGACCAAAAAAATTGGATTTGCGCTGTTCAAACTGTCTTCAATACATCGGATACAAGTCACATGCAAGTAAAAAAAAAAAAAAAAATCGGATTTGTGCTGTTCAAACTGAAACAGATCGGATACAGGTCACATATGGGTAAAAAAAAAAAATCGGATTTGTGCTGTTCAAACTGTAACAGATCAGATACAGGTCACATGTGGACCAAAAAATCGGATTTGCGCTGTTCAAACTGTGACAGATCGGATACAGGTCACATATGGGTTTAAAAAAAAAAAAAAAAAAAAAAAAAAATCGGATTTGTGCTGTTCAAACTGTCTTCAATAGATCAGATAGAGGTCACATACAGGTTAAAAAAAAAAAAAAAAAGAAATCGGATTTGTGCTGTTCAAATGGTGACAGATCGGATACAGGTCACATACAGGTAAAAAAAAAAAAAATCGGATTTGTGCTGTTCAAACCGAAACAGATCGGATACAGGTCACATATGGGCTAAAAAAAAAAATCGGATTGGTGCTGTTCAAACTGTCTTTAACAGATCGGATACGGGTCACATATGGGCTAAAAAATCCGATTTGGGCCACATTAGCCTGCAGTCTGAACATCGCCTTAAAGATCGCATTCTTCTGCCATGGGTATTCCGATCTAGTTTAGAAACTCCAGTCATCGTCTTATTTTGAAGACGAATCCTGTCCAAATGAGTCTGTCCCACCCCCCACCCCCCCCCACTGCCGTCCTTTTATTTCTTTACGTACCAGTAAAACAGGTCTTTCTCGGGGCAGCCAAAGTGCTGACAAAAGCTCATCCCCGTGGCTTCGGCCTGTGAAACAACCTGCAGGAATCAGAGCGGCGGCTTTGATCTGCCGACGGGACATCAGTATTCTGCTCGGATGGTGTTTACACAGCTTGGAGTGACTCAGGAATGGATGGAGGTGCAGCGTGGACGGGCCCGGGTCACATATGAAAGGAAATCATCCGTATTGTTTGTTTTAACCTTTTACAAGCGGCGAAGGTGGGAGGAGTTCAAAGACATCGGGCCGATTCAGATCAGCCGTCAATCACCCAGACGGAGGCTGAGCCGAGCTGGTGATGCTTTCTGATTCTCGTTGCCCGAGGTGATAAAAATTCATGCATAAATACTGCGCACATATAAATAACTGTTTATTCATTCATTGGGGATGAAAGGAGAGGAAAGTAGGTTCAAAGAAAAGGGAAAAAGGGAAGGAGGGAATGAGAGAAAACAAACCGTAAGAGGGGAGGGGGGGTGGGGGGGTGGGAATATATAAAACAGCAAAAGAAAGAGGGAGGAATAATGAAGCAGAGGAGAAGAAAGAGTAAAAGTCAATGACGACAGACGGAAGATAATGTAAGGAAACAGCAGAACAAGGAGAGGTGATGATGTAAAGGATGGAGACAAAAGAAAAAAGACAATAAAAGGATGGACACACAGACATTAAAGCTACTTTGGTGCCAGTTCTCACATCTACTTAACATTTCCTAAGTCATTTATCACCATTTATTACAATATTATGTTCAGTATTTTGCATTTTTAAGTAAAAATTAGGTGTTTTCTTATATTTAATGTACTGTGATCGTAACACTGTTCATAAAAACTCACATTAAAGTTTGTTATATATTAAAAAAAAAAAAAAAAAAAAAGCCTGAAGAAAAAGTGACTTTTACAGTAAAATATATAAATCAGTAATCTGATTATGAGTAATCAGATTAACACACTTGGATTTGTCTCCAATACTCCAATGTCTTCCTACATGTGTACCTGTTAATCTGATTTATTTACTTCTTCTTTAACGTCTGCACGTGTTTAAAAAAGTTTGAGTCTACCATCACTACGTATGTACGAACTCCGAAAGAAATGCGATAGTGGACTGAAATGTGGAAACCAGGGTTTTTTCGATTCTCGCATTTTTTAAGTAGATGTTCATGAAAACTCACAAAGTTCAAAGGTCATTATATCAAAATAAAGGAAACTGATGAAAACATAACTTTTCCAGTAAAATATATGATTAATATTATCATTTTTATTGATGACTGGCTGTTTTTATGCATTTTGTTGGCTGTTTAATACCTTTTCTTTCATTTGTGTTGATTTTGTTGCTTATTTTCTCCATGTTATGTATTATTTTGTAGATTTTCTTATTAATTTTTGATCATTTTATTTGTTATATTTGTTTTATTAATTTTGTTGATTATGTTGTTTTGTTTTTTACCAAAAAGTGAAGAAAAAGGGACTTTTTTCAACAACTTATATCATTAATTCAATTGTCCATCCAGTGTCATTGATCCAACTCCATGGGTTTTATTGGTGAATCAATGTTGTAGAAGATGACGGTGTTTCCACGGTAACTACTTTCAACTTTGTTGAAATTACTACTTGACACAATAGTCATCTGATAATTATGTATTAGTTATGTATTATTGTAAAGTACTACCTAGTATATATGCATAATCTAATCTAATTTAATCTAATCTAATCTGATCTAATCTATTGTAATGCAATCTAATGTAATCTATTCTAACATATTCTAATTTAATTTATTCTAATCTATTCTGATCTAATATAATCTATTCTAATTTAATCTATTCTATTCTAATATAATCTATTCTATTCTAATCTATTCTAGTGTAATCTATTCTAATTTAATATAATCTATTCTAATATAATCTATTCTATTCTAATCTATTCAAATCTAATCTAATCTATTCTAATCTAGTCTATTCTAATTTAATCTATTCTAATCTAATCTTTTCTATTCTAATCTATTCTAATCTAATGTATTCTATTCTAATCCATTCTAATCTAATCTAATCTATTCTAATCTAATCTAATCTAGTCTATTGTAATTTAATCTATTCTAATCTAATCTTTTCTATTCTTATCTATTCTAATCTAATCTAATCTATTCTAATTTAATCTATTCTAATCTAATCTATTCTAATCTAATGTATTCTATTCTAATCCATTCTAATCTAATCTAATATATTCTAATCTAATCTAATCTATTCTAATTTAATCTATTCTAATCTAATCTAATCTAATATATTCTAATCTAATTATTCTATTCTAATCCATTCTAATCTAATCTAATACATTCTAATCTAATACATTCTAATCTAATCTAATCTAGTCTATTCTAATTTAATTTAATCTAATCTAATCTAGTCTATTCTAATTTAATCTAATCTAATCTATTCTAATCAAATCTAATCTAATATATTCTAATCTAATGTATTCTATTCTAATCCATTCTAATCTAATCTAATACATTCTAATCTAATCTAATCTTATCTAGTCTATTCTAATTTAATCTAATCTAATCTAGTCTATTCTAATTTAATCTAATCTAATCTAATCTAGTCTATTCTAATCTAGTATATTCTATTCTATTCTAATCTAATCTAATCTAATCTAGTCTATTCTAATCTAATCTAATCTAATCTAATATATTCTAATTTAATCTAATCTAATCTAATCTATTCTAATTTAATCTAATCTAATCTAATTTAATCTAATCTAATCTAATCTAATCTATTCTAATTTAATCTAATCTAATCTAATCTATTCTAATTTAATCTAATCTAATCTAATCTAATCTAATCTAATCTAATCCTATTCTTTGGTTCCGATATGGAAACAGTAGCTGCCGTGACGGTCTGGACTTGGTCTCAAACCCTAAACCTCTGAGTGTCTGTAAACTTTAGTCTCGTTCTAATCGTCTATGAACCAACTTCAGTGAACTTTAAGAGGTGAAGAACCTGAAGAACACGTCAGGAACCAGAACCAAAGGCAAAAACAGCGGGTCGAAAATGAAAAAAGGAGGACGGGGCACAACCTGTGACCATAACTTCTCCAGACAAACGAACCAGATGCACTTCACACTCTGCTTTTTTCCAGTTCCCTCCACGACTTTTGCATCAAAACTAAATTACAGAAGTTCTGAAAAGTAATCAAGCTGATGGTATCTTGGGTGATATTTGTAAAAAATGGTGCGATGCAGATGTTTCCACGCTGCCAATTTACAGTTTTTCCATTTGCATGAGAGCGGCCGGCTTGTTCGGAGTCTTACTTCAGCAGACAAAAGTGCTAACAGCAGATGAATTAAAGGTTACCGACGATATATGATGAATGTCAGGCAAATACAAATTACCGCAGGAAGAAGAATAATGAAGGTTTTTTTGCCGCCAAGCCAGGGGCCAGTCAATAATTAGAGGTGGCACGGTGGCTGTCGCCGGCTTTCTGCAGCCTCGGCACTTTGTCTGGGCTTTAATTGCTCAGGTTAAAATGACCGCCCACGCCTGACGAACGAAAAAAAAAAAAAAAAAAAAAAAAAAGTTCTGGGTTTGTTTAAAGACACCGCCAAGATCCTCCGATTCAGTATTTTGCATTTTTAAATAAAAATTAGGTATTGTCCTCTATTTAATATACTGTGATCATGCCAATGTTCATAAAAACTCACATTACAGTTGATTGTTACATATTTTTTTTAAAGACTTAAGAAAAAGTGACTTTTACAGTAAAATGTGTAAATCAGTAATCTGATTATGAGTAATCAGATTAACACACCTGGATTTGTCCCCAACACTCCAGTGTCTTCCTGCATGTGTACCTGTTAATCTGATTTATTTACTTCTTCTTTAACGTCTGCACATGTTTAAAAAAGTTTGGTCTACCATCACTACGTACGTACGAACTCCGAAAGAAATGTGATAACAGACTGAAACGCCTAAATCAGCGTTTTTTCAATTTTTTAAGTAGATGTTCAAGAAAACTCACAAAGTTCAAAGGTAATTATATCAACATAAAGGAAACTGAAGAAAACGTGACTTTTCCAGTAAAATGTATGATTAATATTATCAATTTTATTGATGACTTTGGCTGTTTAATACCTTTTCTGTCATTTTTGTTGATTTCGTTACTTATTTTCTCCATGTTATGTATTATTTTGATCATTTTATTTGTTATATTTGTTTTATTAATTTTGTTGATTATGTTGCTTTTTTTTTTTTTAACCTAAAAGTGAAGAAAAAGCGACTTTTTTCAACAACATATATCATTAATTCAACATAAACCCAGTGTCTCCACCCACTGTCATTGATCGGACTCCATGGGTTTTACTGGTGAATTAATGTTGTAGAAGATGACGCTGTTTCCACGGTAACTACGGAGCCTCTGAACGTCCGAATGGGTCATATCTGATGACCATGAAAATTGTACTTTGTCTGGGCTTTAATTGCTCAGATTAAAATGACCGCCCACGCCTGACGAATGAATAAAAAAAAAAAAAAAAAAAGTTCTGGGTTTGTTTAAAGACACCGCCAAGATCCTCCGATTCAGTATTTTGCATTTTTAAATAAAAATTAGGTATTGTCCTCTATTTAATATACTGTGATCATGCCAATGTTCATAAAAACTCACATTACAGTTGATTGTTACATATTTTTTTTAAAAACTTAAGAAAAAGTGACTTTTACAGTAAAATGTGTAAATCAGTAATCTGATTATGAGTAATCAGATTAACACACCTGGATTTGTCCCCAACACTCCAGTGTCTTCCTACATGTGTACCTGTTAATCTGATTTATTTACTTCTTCTTTAACGTCTGCACATGTTTAAAAAAGTTTGGTCTACCATCACTACGTACGTACGAACTCCGAAAGAAATGTGATAACAGACTGAAACGCCTAAATCAGCGTTTTTTCAATTTTCACATTTTTTAAGTAGATGTTCATAAAAACTCACAAAGTTCAAAGGTAATTATATCAACATAAAGGAAACTGAAGAAAACGTGACTTTTCCAGTAAAATATATGATTAATATTATCAATTTTATTGATGACTTTGGCTGTTTTTATGTATTTTGTTGGCTGTTTAATACCTTTTCCTTCATTTTTGTTGATTTTGTTGCTTTTTTTTTTTTAACCTAAAAGTGAAGAAAAAGCGACTTTTTTCAACAACATATATCATTAATTCAACATAAACCCAGTGTCTCCACCCACTGTCATTGATCCGACTCCATGGGTTTTACTGGTGAATTAGTGTTGTAGAAGATGACGGTGTTTCCACGGTAACTACGGAGCCTCTGAATGTCCGAATGGGTCATATCTGATGACCATGAAAACTGTGCTTTGTCTGGGCTTTAATTGCTCAGGTTAAAATGACCGCCCACGCCTGACGAACAAAAAAAATATAAAATAAATAAAATAAAATAAAAATGAAAAAGTTCTGGGTTTGTTTAAAGACGCAGCCAAGATCCTCTGATTCAACAGGACGCCTTTCCACAATGTTTTAAAGCATCTTCCTCTTCCTCTTTCGCGTGTTTGCATGAGGGAGTTGGCTTTGATCCTGCCGAATTAGAAAAAAAAAAAAAAAATTAAAAAACTGTTCCGACTATGCACAGGGAAGAAAGAAAAAAAAAAAAAAAAAAAGAGGAAAGTGCCACGAGTGGTTGACAGTCGGTGCATATTAGTTGTTTTTTTTTTTTTTTTTGCAAGCAGGGAGACATAATCACACAAATAAGACATCAAAGATAGATTGAGAGTTAAAATATGCAGTTGAAAATTATTCAGATTGCTTTGGGATGGCAGGGAGAAAAATATTCCCTCAAAGTGTCCAACTGGATGAGATCAAAACTGTGTGATACCGTGAGACACACGCACCAACGAGGGTGGATGCTTTCAGACATGTCCGGGTGTGTTTTTTTTTTTTTTGTTTGTTTGTTTTTTTGGCAGCCTCTGTGTTTGGTGTCGTGGCTCCTTTGACTGGAGGGGAATCCCTTTTTCCTTGTTTTTCTGGTCACTGCCATGCGGTCGGGCAGTATGTGGCTGCACCATGTGACCCGTGGCGGCCTGCGGGTTGGCACCGACGGCGCCGACACACTCAACTAAAAAAACGAGTCCCGGCCAGAACGCTGCACCTGCGTCATGTTTTCGCTTCCGCCGCCCCTCCACCTGTACCCTTAAAGCAGACCTCGGTGGTCCGGGGCCAGGAGACCACGCCGAGGCCTGCGTCACGGAAACATGTTTGGGTTCACGCAGCGTAGAGACAAGACGGTTTTACCTTTACGACCTCGCTAATGCAGTCACTGCTGTTAAATACATATATGTATGTATAGACCAGGTAGTATTTTACAATTATACATAATAACACACATTAATTAATAACACTGGTCAACAACAAATTTATTGTTTCAGTTTTTTGAGCTGATTTCGGATAATGTTGGTGTGCTGAATCCAAAAATCACATGAATTTTGCTCCATCAGGTCAACTTTCTGAACTATGCTACATATTGGCTTTTTAACATTTTTGCTTACATTTATGGGCATTTTCACATCATATGATACAAAATTCTTTCATATTTCTTGCAATAAACGAGTTCTGAAGATTTTACTTTTGCCAATTTATGATTAATGTTTTTTTTTTTAATATTACAGGTGAATGAAATGGCTTCAACAAGACAATCTTGCAAAAATAAGCCTGACGTATTCTGCTACATCTGCGCTGAATACATAATAAATAATAAATACATCCTGTTAGAAAAGGATTTTTTTTCTCTTAAAACCTATTTTGGGTGAGAACGATATTAAAAAAATCAACTGATAAAGTCACAAAAATGTCATCAATTTTGTGAGAAGATCAAATTTTTCAAAATCAACCTGACCTGATTGAGAAAAACAGATGTCATTTTTGGATTTAGCGCTGCAAAATGGTCCGAATTCAGTTGAAAAAACCGAGACAACTTGCAAAAAACATTTTTTTGTAACCCAGTGTAATTAATTAACAGCTGACTATTGTGTCACGCAGTAATTTCAACAAAGGTATGAACTATTTAATATTTAATGACACTAATGATTTTACTTAATAACAGACATGAGCTAACTCTTAATTTATACATGTCATAATATTAACTATTATTTATAAATGCAACTGTATTGTGACGTATTATGATATATGAAATATTAAATGAGTTAAAAGGATCACCATTAGTAAATGAATACAAAACAAATTAGTTAATATTAATATGATTATATCAGATAGAAATGTATTGATCCTTTGTGCAAAGCCCTGAGGAAACTGACGTTCCAAAAGCAGCGTAATAACAAATATAGAAAAAAATAAAAATAATAAAGAAAAAAGCAAAACAATGAGTAACTATAAAAACAGTAGTGAAAAATTGCAATTGTACATTGAAAAGTACTAGTAGAAACAAGTGGCAAAAGAGTAATAATAATAATAATAATAATAATAATAAGTAGCTTAATACTGCTGACTAAATTACATGTTAATCAACTGTTAAAGTGTTATTAAATATGATTAACCTGGCCAGGTAATAAGTATTAGTTAATATGTATTAAGGCCCTAATAAACCTTTATAACCTACTTTTTAACATGATTTTAATATGTTTATACCAGCGTCAAAAATAGTAATAATAATTTACTTCATGGTGCAAAATTTTTTAAAAATTCTGCTAAATTTAATAGATAACTGGCCCATCATCAATATTAACTGGTAGTTAACGCTTATTAAAACATTGACAATTCTGAATGCTGTAATGAACGGTATTTTTAAACGATTAAATAAAGTGTAAATTATTACCTAACTTTATTCGAACACATTAGTAGATAAATACTAGACACAGTTATAAAGCTATCAACTATTACATTATTTTTAAATACTTAATTGCATATTAATTCACTGTAGTTAAAAAAAAAAATATTATGCTCTTCTTCCATAGTGTTATTATTTACTGGTACCAGGCAATACTTTGGTTGTAAAAAGTATTAGTTTATGGATATTAAGATTCTGAAATAAGAAGATTCATATGTGACATTATATGTGTTAATAAGTCTATATAAGTACAACTAATATTAATAATTAGTTACTAAAGGTGCACTGTTACTGACTTTGTTAAATAATACACACATTATTAATCAGTTAATATTATGACAATGTTTATTATTAATATTTAATGTAACTTTATAGTAAAATTTTACCGTTAATACCATTTTTAACTATAAACTATGTGTAAATTATGATTGAAGTTAGTATGAACACAGACACGTTAGTTAACAGTGAATTAACCTTCATCTGTCGGCTGTATAAAGGACACGTCTGATTTAAATGAGGGATGTTTTCTTTTTTTTTTTAACGCTTAGTGCGACAATAGTAACACGACGTCCGATTGTGACATTTTGAGGACGTTTAATGCTCGTTTTGTGTCATTAATGTGCCGTTATCAAAGCAGAGGAATCTAAAAAGCAATTCATAGGCGTTTTACACAGCTGAAAAGCTCGTATAATAATGCGATGACACGTATTACCCCCCCCCCCGATAACTAAGTGTAAAGACTGACTTAATGCACTGAAAACATTATCACTAAACGCACGATTCACATGGAAGTTAAATTTTGGCAGAACATTTCCAAACAGCTCTTTACTATGTGCCAGATTAACTGGAGGGCACATATAATACTCTTTAAAGCTTGTTTGTTGCTTTCATGTTCATTTAAAGCGCCGTTTTGAACTGGGAATATCTAACAGCTAAGTTAAGATTGCGATTGTTTTTGCCCCCATCTTTGCCACGAATTTTGGCAGAGCCTCTCCAGTGCCATAAAATCTGTATTCGTTTATTCATTTGTTTGTCTGTTTACGTTATATGTTTGCTTATTTATCCGTCCCTTTATTTTTTAATGAGTCGAAAATCCACCAGAGAATCCGGGCGATGAAACTTTAAAACGTGTACAGTAGCAGCGAGGGGGAAAATATTTACATTCAAGCCGGCCACAATCTCAGAAGATCCTCAAATGTAGGTTAGAACTGCAAAGTTAATATGCAAATGTCCTTATCTGCTGGGATTCACAAACAACCATCATACTGATTGATTTAATAAACTGCTTTTATCTTTCAAAGTGTTAATTAGGAGAGATGGGCCGCGCTTTGAATCTCAGCTTTCTGTGGCACATTTCAGAGCTTTTTTTTTCCACACAAAGACAAACTTTCTGTCCCTTCACATGACTGAACTTCAACATTTTACAGCAGCGTCTTGTTTCCCCAAGCGCTTCCCGTAGCAGTCACAGGACGACGGGTATTATTACAGAAATTTAGCAAGGAAATCAGCAAATGAAAGCTGCCATGACGCTTGATTTTCTTTAATGGCAAAGCCGATCAATACCACATTGGCGTTCAATGTCAAATAGTACAAAAGGATCGATTTGGATTAAAAAATGACGCAAAATTGTGTCCAAAAAACTGTTTATTAGGCTTAAATCCACAAATACAGGGACAAAGATGTAAAATCCTTTGGGAAATAGCTTACTTACATATATCAGGACAATAATAATAATAATAATAATAATAATAATAATAATAATAATAATAATAAATGTGCATTAAAATATGGATTTCTGTGATGAACTGGTGACACGTCCAGGAGAGGAATGGGACTTAAGTGAATTTTATGATTCTAGTTCCATTATTAACATCATTTATTGATTCGATTCCCCATCGATTCTCATTGAATTAGGGAATAAACTACAGTACAAATTGCTTTGTTACTACTGTTACTACTAAATATTACTGTATTTAATGATGCTACTAGTTTAAGCAAAAATAAAGACACATTATTTAACTTAATTAAGTTATTATATGCTCAAAAACTGTCGGCAGAAAGGATGATACTTATTACGGAAATTTAGGAGAGAAATCCGCAAATGAAAGCTGCCATGACGCTTGATTTTTTTAAATGGCAAAGCCGATCAATACCAGATTAGCATTCAATGTCAAATAGTACAAAAGGATCGATTTGGATTAAAAAATGACGCAAAATTGTGTCCAAAAAACTGTTTATTAGGCTCAAATCCACAAATACAGGGACAAAGATGTAAAATCCTTTGGGAAATAGCATACTTACATATATTAGGACAATAATAATAATAATAATAATAATAATAATAATAATAATAATAATAAAATGTGCATTAAAATATGGATTTCTGTGATGAACTGGCGACACGTCCAGGAGAGGAATGGGACTTAAGTGAATTTTATGATTCTAGTTCCATTATTAACATCATTTATTGATTCAATTCCCCATCGATTCTCATTGAATTAGGGAATAAACTACAGTACAAATTGCTTTGTTACCACTACATTATACTGTATTTAATGATGCTACCAGTTTTACCAAAAATAAAGACACTTTATTTAACTTAATTAACTGTTATTTTATGCTTACAATACAATATAAGCTATAGCTAATACTATGCTAGTTACTGCTATACGACTATACTGTCATGTACTCTGTATTGTACTGTCGGCAGAAAGGATGATGGGTATTATTACGGAAATTCAGGAGGGAAATCTGCAAATGAAAGCTGTGATGATACTTGATTTTCTTTAATGGAAAAGCCAATCGATAACACATTGGCAGTGAATGTAAAATAGTACAAAAGGATCGATTATGATTGAAAAATGATGCTAAATTGTGGTCAGAATACTGTGTATTAGGCTTAAATCCACAAATACAGGGACAAAGATGTAAAATCCTTCAGGAAATAGCATACTTACATGTATTAGGACAATAATAATAATAATAATAATAATAATAATAATAATAATAATAATAAAATGTGCATTAAAATATGGATTTCTGTGATGAACTGGCGACACGTCCAGGAGAGGGACTGGGCTTAAGTGAATTTTATGGTTCTAATTCCATTATTAACATCATTCATGGATTCAGTTCCCCATTGATTGTCATTGAATTAGGGAATAAACTACAGTACAAATTGCTTTGTTGCTACTGTTACTACTAAATATTACTGTATTTAATGATGCTACTAGTTTAAGCAAAAATAAAGACACGTTATTTAACTTAATTAACTTATTTTATGCTCAAAAACTGTCGGCAGAAAGGATGATACTTATTATTACAGAAATTTAGGAGAGAAATCCGCAAATGAAAGCTGCGATGATACTTGATTTTCTTTAATGACAAAGCCGATCAATACCCCATTGGCGTTCAATGTCAAATAGTACAAAAGGATCGATTCGGATTAAAAAATGATGCTAAATTGTGGTCAGAATACTGTGTATTAGCCTTAACCTTACAAATACAGGGACAAAGATGTAAAATCCTTCAGTAAATAGCATACTTACATTTATTAGGACAAAAAAAAATGATAATAATAAGAAAATATGCATTAAAATATGGATTTCTGAGATGAACTGGCGACATGTCCAGGAGAGGAATGGGACTTTAGCAAATTTAATGATTCCGATTCCATTATCAACATCATTTACTGATTCAATTCCCCATCGATTCTCATTGAATTCGGGAATAAACTACAGTACAAATTGCTTTGTTACTACTGTTACTACTAAATATTACTGTATTTAATGATGCTACTAGTTTAAGCAAAAATAAAGACACATTATTTAACTTAATTAAGTTATTATATGCTCAAAAACTGTCGGCAGAAAGGATGATACTTATTACGGAAATTTAGGAGAGAAATCCGCAAATGAAAGCTGCCATGACGCTTGATTTTTTTAAATGGCAAAGCCGATCAATACCAGATTAGCATTCAATGTCAAATAGTACAAAAGGATCGATTTGGATTAAAAAATGACGCAAAATTGTGTCCAAAAAACTGTTTATTAGGCTTAAATCCACAAATACAGGGACAAAGATGTAAAATCCTTTGGGAAATAGCTTACTTACATATATCAGGACAATAATAATAATAATAATAATAATAATAATAATAATGTGCATTAAAATATGGATTTCTGTGATGAACTGGCGACACGTCCAGGAGAGGAATGGGACTTAAGTGAATTTTATGATTCTAGTTCCATTATTAACATCATTTATTGATTCAATTCCCCATCGATTCTCATTGAATTAGGGAATAAACTACAGTACAAATTGCTTTGTTACCACTACATTATACTGTATTTAATGATGCTACCAGTTTTACCAAAAATAAAGACACTTTATTTAACTTAATTAACTGTTATTTTATGCTTACAATACAATATAAGCTATAGCTAATACTATGCTAGTTACTGCTATACGACTATACTGTCATGTACTCTGTATTGTACTGTCGGCAGAAAGGATGATGGGTATTATTACGGAAATTCAGGAGGGAAATCTGCAAATGAAAGCTGTGATGATACTTGATTTTCTTTAATGGAAAAGCCAATCGATAACACATTGGCAGTGAATGTAAAATAGTACAAAAGGATCGATTATGATTGAAAAATGATGCTAAATTGTGGTCAGAATACTGTGTATTAGGCTTAAATCCACAAATACAGGGACAAAGATGTAAAATCCTTCAGGAAATAGCATACTTACATGTATTAGGACAATAATAATAATAATAATAATAATAATAATAATAATAATAATAATAAAATGTGCATTAAAATATGGATTTCTGTGATGAACTGGCGACACGTCCAGGAGAGGGACTGGGCTTAAGTGAATTTTATGGTTCTAATTCCATTATTAACATCATTCATGGATTCAGTTCCCCATTGATTGTCATTGAATTAGGGAATAAACTACAGTACAAATTGCTTTGTTGCTACTGTTACTACTAAATATTACTGTATTTAATGATGCTACTAGTTTAAGCAAAAATAAAGACACGTTATTTAACTTAATTAACTTATTTTATGCTCAAAAACTGTCGGCAGAAAGGATGATACTTATTATTACAGAAATTTAGGAGAGAAATCCGCAAATGAAAGCTGCGATGATACTTGATTTTCTTTAATGGCAAAGCCGATCAATACCCCATTGGCGTTCAATGTCAAATAGTACAAAAGGATCGATTCGGATTAAAAAATGATGCTAAATTGTGGTCAGAATACTGTGTATTAGCCTTAACCTTACAAATACAGGGACAAAGATGTAAAATCCTTCAGTAAATAGCATACTTACATTTATTAGGACAAAAAAAAATGATAATAATAAGAAAATATGCATTAAAATATGGATTTCTGAGATGAACTGGCGACATGTCCAGGAGAGGAATGGGACTTTAGCAAATTTAATGATTCCGATTCCATTATCAACATCATTTACTGATTCAATTCCCCATCGATTCTCATTGAATTCGGGAATAAATGGCAGTACAAATTGCTTTGTTACTACTGTTACTACTATATTATACTGTATTTAACGATGCTATTAGTTTTAGCAAAAATAGACACTTCATTTAACTTAATTAACTTATTTTATGCTTACAATACAACGTAAGCTATAGCTATATAGTGTATATAAGCTATAGCTTTCAATGTAAAATAGTACAAAAGGATCGATTCGGATTAAAAAAAATGATGCTAAATTGTGGCCAGAATACTGTGTATTAGGCTTAAATCCACAAATACAGAGACAAAGATGTAAAATCCTTTGGGAAATAGCATACTTACATTTATTAGGACAAAAAAATTCATGATAATAATAATAAAAAAAAAAAAAGCATTAAAATATGGATTTCTGTGATAAAAGGCGACAGATTAGGGAATAAACTACAGTACAAATGGCTTCGTTACTACCGTTACTACTATATTGTACGATGCTACTAGTTTTAGCAAACAAAGACACTTTATTTAACTTAACTGTTATTTTACGCGTACAATAGAATATAAGCTATTGCTAATACAATACTAGCTACTGCTATGCTACCATATCACTGCAGGTACTACTGTATTGTACTGTACTCTACTGTGAGTTGACCTGATATATAAACTAATGCGTTAGTTAAAAGGAACAGTATTAGTAAATGATTACTAAACATGCTCATTAGCAAATGTATAATCATTAAATTATAAATTACATGTTAATTAACTGCTTATTATTTCTAACTAATTAGTACTCCTTGCTCTAAACTGTTATTAAATATAATTTACCTGACCACATCATGCTTTGGTTCCAATACGTGTTAGTTCATATGTATTAATAGTCTATTATGGCATGCATTTTAGCAATATTTTGAATATATCTATAATAGTGCTAATAGTGATAATTTATTTCTTATTTAGTGAGAGATTGAAAATATTATATTTGGTAAATAATATACACATTATAATAAAATGAATGAATGAATGAAAATGTGGATTTGTGATTTTAGCGTAAGGATAAATGAAAACATGAACTGCATTTTAAGGTTCTGTCCACACTCATATGAACATTTTTCTCGACGTTTGTTCTTCTCGTCTACACAGAAGCATTTTCCGTCCCAAAAACAGAGACTTTTAAAGACATGCCCCAAAGGTAGGATTTCTCAAAACTCTGCTTTGTGTGTATCTGTGTGTTCGGGGGAAATGGAGAGAAGGGAAAACGATGGCGTCACACTCCATTTTACTCATGTCTATGATGTGTTTGTGTAATGAAGCTGCACCTGAAACATCAGATCCAGGTGTATAAATAGGTGGATGACCTGCAGGAGACGGAGGCTGGCACTGACACCATCCCTTCTGTTTCTAGTACCTGCTTTTATCGCTTATTTTTACATCTTCGCCATATCCTTGAAGAAGCGACTTAGGCTACGTTCAGTCAGCAGGTCTTCATGCACATTTTAGATTTTTGAGTGAAATCAGATTTTTTTGTGCGTGTGCTTGTTCTTATTACACATTAAATGCGACTTCTATCAGTTTTGAGTATGAACTGAAAGCGACCCTGAAGTGACCCGCATGCGCAAAAGCGGTCCTGACGTAATACGTGACCACTCCTGGGATGCAGAATTGTGAGGTTTGTCGCATCCCAATCACGTAAAGGTCGGATAAATGCGACCTGGCCGTTCAAACTGAAGTCGCAATACAAAATATCGGATACGAATCAGATTTAGGACCACATATGAAAGTGGCCTGGGTCAGATTTGCGCTGTTCAAACCGTCTTTAACAGATTGGATACAGGTCACATATGGGCAAAAAAAATCGGATTTGAGCAACATTTACCTGAAGTCTGAACGTAGCCTTATTCTCAAACTGGTCAAATAAAGGTTAAATAAATAAGATAAGTAAATTGGTATTGGCTACTGATGGGACTTTTGGCTCTTTGAAGGGAGCCGTTCACTGAAAAGAGCCGTTCAAAAGACTGACTCTTATGTTTTTTGCATTATTTTGAAACACCAATGTTTTAATGACTAAATAGGCTACATGTGATGACTGACATTACATTTTGAGGGTTTAATTGTAAATATTATCTTACCGTAAAAAAGAATATTCTGTTAAAATGTGTGGGCTAAATCCATGACATGAGAGGTGACATTAGGCAAATGCTGGAATTGGACCAAAAACATCACGGTACATTATGTGGACTAGTCTGTAGGCTAAAAATGAAGAAGAAAATAAAACATTTTCTGATGAAATAACATTTTATTCTCCTCAAAACAAGAACAATAAATGTGTGGAAACATACAGAAAAAACTGCACCAAACACAACAGTGATTAATCACTGCACTGACTTACAGGGTGGGGAAGCAAAATGTACAATGAACATTTAGTTGTTTTTCCTCAGCAGGCACTACGTCAGTTGTTTTGAAACCAAACATATATTGATGTCATAATCATACCTAACACTATTATCCATAGCTTTTCAGAAACTTTTGCCCATATGAGTAATCAGGAAAGCAAACGTCAAAGAGTGTGTGATTTGCTGAATGCACTCGTCACACCAAAGGAGATTTCAGAAATAGTTGGAGTGTCCATAAAGAGTGTTTATAATATACAGGGTGAGTCAGAAAAAAACGCTCTTTCCATTTAAAGAAATTGTACTGCTAAAACGGAAACACTGATTTTCCTTTTGACCATACAGTCATATTGATGTGGTTATTGAGCATGTCTGGTGATGTAGTCATAGATTTATTGCATTGCATAAGAGAGAGAAGGTCCGTTGTTTATTGGGCACTGAAATACCTGCCAACACAATGTATGCCACAGTGAACAAACTTGAAATTGACAACAATTACAGGAGTCGGGGCTTTGCTTTCACACTCAGGACATAGGCCTACATGACAGTGCCCAGGGAGTTTTCATCACGGCAAGACCACAGCGATTGCAGGTGTTATTTCGTCATCGAGTTGTCTGTTTGGGTCAGGAGGGAAAGTGGCCACCTAGATCCCCGGACTTGACCCCCCTTGATTTTTTCTTGTGGGGGTATCTTAAAAACCGTGTGTATCAGACTGTTCCACAAACTCTTCAGGAACTCCAAAATCGCATCACGGCTGAAATCCAAGCCCTACGACGAACACGAATGGTGAGAAGAGCTGTGTTAGAGATGCGACAACGAGCACAGATTTGCATCAATCTGAATGGTAGCCAGGTTGAAGGTCGTGCCGGACGACTTCGTTGAGACAAAACATTTTGATGGCGAGTAAACATGCTGTAATGGTTGACAATTTCAATTTCATTCACGGTGGCATAAACTGTGTTGGCAGGTATTTCGGTGCACAATAAACAATGGACATTCCCTCTGTTATGCTATGCCATAAATCAATGATTCAATCGCCAGACATGCTCAATAATCACATCAATATGACTGTATAATCAAAAGAAAAATAAGCATTTCCATTTCAGTGGTACAATTTCTTTAAATGAAAAGAGCGTTTTTTCTGACTCACCTTGTAAAGAAGAGAATGACTATGAGCAAAACTATTACCAGAAAGTCTGGAAGATACTATTAAAGAAGAATGGGAGAAGCTGTCACCCGAATATTTGAGGAACACTTGCGCAAGTTTCAGGAAGCGTGTGAAGGCAGTTATTGAGAAAGAAGGAGGACACATAGAATAAAAACATTTTCTATTATGTCCATTTTCTTGTGGCAAATAAATTCTCATGACTTTCAATAAACTAATTGGTCATACACTGTCTTTCAATCCCTGCCTCAAAATATGGTAAATTTTGCTTCCCCACCCTGTAAATACCTGAACTATAGTGCAATTCTCAGAACAAGAACAGTATGTTGGTAAACATACAGAAAAAATGCACAAAACACAAAAGTGATTTATCATTGCAGTTACTCAAATACCTTAACAACTGTCGTGCATTTTCCCTCAGAATAAGAACAATCAATGTGTGTAAACAGACGGAAAAAATTGCACAAAACACAACAGTGATTAATCAGTTATTAATTAAAAAAAAAAAAAAAAAAAAGAATGGCTCTTTACAAAGACTCGGTTCCCATGGTTCATTTCAAAGAGCCGTTCAAAAGATTCGATTCGTTCGTGAATGTCACATCACTAGTATTGGCATCACAACCATCATCTCATAATCTATATTATAAAAGCCAAGAACAGAAGGAGCGTAAAACCAATATGCAAGACTTAATATGATGCTTTCTGTGGTTAACATGTGACTGAAACACAACCTAAACTGTGTCAGCAACAATAATCCTGAACTGGGTCGATGGAGACCTGGTTGATGCTAAGTTGTTGGTACCGTTTTTGTAGATTGTTAAAATACCGACAGATAAAACGTGCGATAAATTATGTTGTTGCTGTGATGCAGATCCTAAATTAAGTGGAGATTCATTTGAATACAGCACCTACAATAACTATGTTGCAAATTAGTGACATTAGGCATAATTGCCATAAAAGTAATGAAACATTTAACAAGGCAGATGGAAAATTGGACTTTTCTGGAAAAGTATGGACATAGATTCTGTTTGATTGTGGATAAAAGAATTGGCTTCTAGTCTTGTCTTGGAAAGGCTAACATATATTATTAAAAAGAACGACAAGAAATATGCCCGTTTATGGGGTCCATATTTGGTTTTCTTGAAAAACCACAGCTCCGTATGACTCGATTTCCTATTCTGTGCTATGGTCTGATTTGGGTCTTGAATTTTATAGTTGTATTGTCATTTTATTTTGTTTTATATACTTAGTTTGATTCACTTATTTTATTTACTATTTCTATTTATCTAGAAAATCTTCAATTTTACCGTAATTACTTTTAAAAAGGTATTTTCTGTATGTGTTGGTTGTATATTTTGTCTGCCAGGATTGGGGTAATGTTATTTCTTTGTTCATCTACAAAAGAAAAATATAAATAAACACATTTTCTAATCTCAGCTATGCAGATTTTATTGATGCTACTATTGATCTAAACAAGACAAAAATTATCCAAAAATCTTTAGAATGTCATCATATTAATAACGCTGTTACAGAAACAGGGCGTCGAAATTGATCCATGAATGTCAGGAATCATAGGTAACAAGATAAATAAAAATATAATGTTTTTTTTTTTTAATAATTCTTGTTTAACTCTTGAATACAGGTCTTTCTGCACTTTATTTTTTCTATTTTGCTGCTATAAACACTGCTGTTTCCCCACAGTGGAATCAATACAGTCATATCTTACCGTATCTTAACATCAATATCGAGGTGAATTTGCCACAGTACAAAACAACAACGGACAGGAAGTTGACATATTTTGGCGTATGCATCGAAAGAAGCCCTGGATTTTTGGGGACATAATGTGAGAATCCCTGCATTCACAGTGATAACACAAGCCCCTCAGCTGACAGAGACACCAACAAAGAAGAGAAAGCTGGGAGATATTGACCCGACGCCTCATACATCCAGACACGGCGGATCGATACGAGTCTTCGCTAATCCTGGTACCTACACAACAGTGTCATTGTGTTTGGATGGGTGGGCCCGGACTCCATAAAAGAAATCACCCGGTGCACAAAAGGCCCTGTCGCCATTCTTTCGTCTCTTGTAAGGGGTCGCACGCATCGCAAACACTCGATACTCAACTTAGCGACGTGATGAAAGGCCGCGATTCAGGTGCGAAGGGACCGGGGAGGGGTTGTAATCAGATCTGAGGGCCGCTATCGGTGCCTCATCTCAGAAAATCAAGTGGAGCTTTATTCCGGAGTGCAAAAAAAAAAAAAAAAAAAACGAAAAAAGGAAGTTACTTTAACGACTCCTGAGCCTTTTAATTGCAGAGGCTTGGATATTAGTTCAAAACGGCTCACTTCATGCTTGGGAACACAGTGCCACGGTGCCTGCGCCCTCAACCAACACTTGTTTTATCTGCTTGCAGATTGAACTCACTTCACAGTAAAGAGAGGCCAATTAGGGTGCAAAGGGATTAAAAACACAGGAAAAAAGCTTTCCCATTTCTCTCCTTTTGTGGCGCAGGAGAGGCTATAAGATGAAAATACAAGAGGAGGGAACAGCTCAGCACTTTATGATCGTGGAATTAAAGGGAAAAGCGAAGGTGTGAGGTTATTTCCTGTCCCCTTAGACAAAGAATCCTACCTTCCATTACTCTTAGATATCATTAGTGTGTGATGTTCATTGAAGCAGTTACATTGGGATGAGCTGTTGGAAATGACTGTTTGGCCAGCCCCCCCCCCCCCCCCCACCTCCCGCCGCCATTCTTTGTCTATTTCATATCAGGTAAGACGAAATGCATTTAAATGAAATGCTTTTGCAACATTTCATTTGCAAAACATTCGGCGCTCTAATATATTTGCAGACTAAACCCTAGTGGACTTGCACCGGGGAATAAAACCGCCTCATTTCTCTCATTTTCTTTAATATTTCATTTTTCAGAGCTGTTCTAAATAGTTCTGTTATTGCACTCCATATATTTACCTTTGTGCCGGCGTCAAGCAACACCAACACATTCTATTCTGTAGGTTTTTCCTGTTACTCGTTACTGTAGTTTTTATACATTTGAGGGGATTGTACTACATGTCAACGTAAAGATGAGTTTAAAACAAAATGGATGGAATGATGGGATAGGATGGTGCATTATAAGAAGAATTATATACAGAAAAAAACAAAGATTATAATTATGTAAAAGATGACAAAACTGGCAGCAAAGAGGCAACTATACAAGCAACATAAGGTGGAATTTGTGCAGATTCATGCGTTTAAATGCAATTTATGTTAGTGAATTTCCTCCTGGGGATCAATAAAGTTCATATATATCTGTACCTGTTCGCTAACAGCTTTATTAAAAGTGTTTCAACCAAAATGGATGAAATGATGGGATATGATGGTGCATTATACAGAAGAATTATACACAGAAAACCACAGAAGATGATGATAATTACATAAAAAATGACAAAACTGGCAGCAAAGAGGAAACTATGCAAGCGATTTAAGGTGGAATTTGTGCAAGATCATGCGTTTAAATGCAATTTATGTTCGTGAATTTCCTCCTGGGGATCAATAAAGTTCATATATATCTGTACCTGTTTCCTAACGCTATTATTAAAGGTGTTTCAACCAAAATGGATGAAATGATGGGATATGATGGTACATTATAAGAAGAATTATATACAGAAAAAACAAAGATGATGATAATTATGTAGAAAATGACAAAACTGGCAACAAATAGGCAACTATGCAAGCAACTTGAAAGGTTAAATTTGTGCAGAATCATGCGTTTAAATGCAGTTTATGTGAGTAAATTCCCTCCTGGGGATCAATAAAGTTTATATATATCTGTACCTGTTCGCTAACGCTATTATTAAAGGTGTTTCAACCAAAATGGATGAAATGATGGGATATGATGGTGCATTATACAGAAGAATTATATACAGAAAAAAACAAAGAAGATGATAATTGTGTAGAAAATGACAAAACTGGCAGCAAAGAGGCAACTATGCAAGCAATTTAAGGTGGAATTTGTGCAGATTCATGCGTTTAAATGCAGTTTGTTAGTGAATTTCCTCCTGGGGATCAATAAAGTTCATATATGTCAGTACCTGTTGGTTAATGCCATTATTAAAGGTGTTTCAACCAAAATGGATGAAATGATGGGATAAGACATGAAAAACAGCAAATCAAACAAATGCAAGATGACAAAAAGGGCAGCAAACAGGCAACAAAGTGAAAACTATGCAAACAATTTAAGGTGAAAATTTGTGCAGAATCATGTGTTTGCATGAAATTTATGTTGGAATCTGGGAAAAGTGCGAGAATTTCCTCCAGGGGATCGACAAAACTCATCTGTACCTGTTCGCAAACGCCATTATTAAAGGTGAGTTTTAACCAAAATGGATGGAATAATGGGAAATGACATAAAAAAAAAGCCAACCAAACAAGACGATAACTATGTAACAAACACAAGATGACAAAAAGGGCAGCAAGGAGGCAACAAGGTGGAAACTATGCAAATAATTTAAGGTGAAACGTGTGCAGAATCATGTGTTTAAATGGAGTTTATGTTACTGAATTTCCTTCTGGGGATAAATAAAGATCAAATATCTGTACCTGTGTGCTAACGCCATTATTAAAGGTGTTTCAACCAAAATAGATGGAACGATGGGATATGACATTAAAAACAGCAAACCAAACAAATGTAAGACAACAAAAAGGGCAACTAAGAGGCAATAAGGTGAAAACTATGCAAATAATTTAAGGTGAAATTTGTGCAGAGTCATGTGTTTGCATGAAGTTTATGTTGGAATCTGTGAAAAGTCTGAGAATTTTCTCCTGGGGAATCGACAAAACTCATCTGTACCTGTTCGTTATCTCCATTATTAACATACCATAATACCTTGTACTTCCTGTTTCTGTGTATAGGGTCAGATTTCAGGCAAAAATCTTTTTCCTCCTCCCCAATGGAAGCAGTGTGAGATGTTAGGTAGCTACAGTGGTGGACCAAATGCATACACTGCATTAAAAATCTCTCTTAAGTCACTGAACTGTGGAAAGTATCGTTCCACTCTCCAATCCCATACGCTTCCTTTTGTAGCAACAGCAGCAGCTGCAGAAAGGTGACATTTCAGCCACAAATCCACACTAAAAGCATACATTTAGAACATCACCAATACAAAAATGATCCTTAAAAGCACCTCAAAGCACAACCAGATTCAAACACTATCCTTTTTTCTATTCAGTTAGAATAATTGTGATTGCATTTAACCCATAAAGACCCAAACACCCAGTCGACCAAAACAATCTACCGATATAAAAAGTTAAATAACTGTCAAGCCACTAATCCTATCAGTACACGTAAATAATTTTCATGGTCATCAGATACGACACGTACAGTAGTTACCGTGGAAACACTGTCATCTTCTACAACATCGATTCACCAGTAAAACCCATGGAGTTGGATCAATGACAGTGGATGGAGACACTGGGTTTACGTTTAGTTCATGGTATATTTGACTGAAAAAGTCACTTTTTCCTCTATTTTCTCTGTTTTTGATATAATAACCCTCAACTTTAACTTGTGCTTTTATGGACATCAATCATGATCAGTAAATTAAATGTCGAAAAATTCCTGATTTTCACTTAGGAAAAGTTAAAAATGACACAAAAGTAGCACTAGGTCTTTATGAGTTAAAGAGACCAGCTAATTCATTTTTTTTTTTGTTCCAGGCACTAGAACAGTGGTTCTTAACCTGGGTTCGATCGAACCCTAGGGGTTCGGTGAGTCAGTCTCAGGGGTTCGGCGGAGGTCAACACACACACTCCACTCATTAGTCGTGTGTGTGTGTCGGGCTAGGTCCGTGTATGTAAACAAACGGCTTCGGAGACTCTTTCTCTGATTGACATCCAATATACGCGGTGTATTGTTGTTGCTTATAGCACTACAACACATCCGGAAGTGTTTAGAATCTCTTCCACTCGTCTGACGATGAATTATTTGAGTATTTTCCACATCGTTGTTATGACTTTTACTACTTCCTGTTAACCACGGAGGCAGCCATGTGTAGCGTTTGTTTACATTTTTCGGTCACCGCACTGGTCAGTTACAATCATGTGACGACCGACGCACCGTCACGGATGGAGAAATCGTATTACGCTAAAGCCGAGCTAGTGCCGTAATAAAACAACGATCACAAAAATACTGAAGGAGTATAATGAGAACTTTTTTTTTTTTTGATACACTACATGCAATTATCTTTTTTTATGTCAAAATTGCGTGGTTCGGAAAGTTCGGAGCGAGATGAAACGAAAACCGGGCTGACCTGATGGCCTACACATACATGTACACAACAGCAGAAGTCCCACTGATTTGCAGTAAATATTCATTATTATTGTAGCCTGATGGAAATTAGGTGATGGGTATGTGTTAAAATGTTAAAAATGATAAATGGCATAAATACAATAAGTTCATTATTGGAATACATAAGGTTAAAAATTAAAACCATTTCAGTGTGGTAGTATTAAAAAGGTCATGTCTTTGTGAAAAGGTATGGAATTTGTTGTAAGTTCATGCACTGTATTGGTTTTGTTCTTTAAGCACAGTGATGTTAATGCACGGTTCATTTTGTGCACCAGTAAAACATATGCCTGTGTCTTGACTTGGAAAAAAATCATATTGTATTTTTTAATAAAGAAGGGTTCGGTGAATGCACATATGAAACTGGTGGGGTTCAGTACCTCCAACAAGGTTAAGAACCACTGCACTAGAACAATTAAAAGCGTTTTTTCCCAGTTCTGTCTTTATTAAAAACCTCACCTCATCTCATATTAGCGCAAAACAACTAGCATCCAAAACAACGCTTACATAAGCGTATATGAATGTCACATATCGAGCCTTTTAAGTAGAGCTACAGATTCTAAGTGGCAGTTTCAAAGCGAACGTGTCCTTGTGTAAGTGTAAACGAATCAAGGGCTTTATTCGACTGTTTATTTCCGTTCCATAAAGCGTCTGAACAGAGCTCAGTTCTGCAGGGCGTTGCTCTGGCATCAGCTTCCTCTAATAAAACCATTACTGATTTCCAGTGGTGGTTCACCTCGGATGCACCGTCCCCGGGAGATGTCCGAGGGAGGCTGTTAACCGGGATGGTTGGAGCCGGGCGGGGGGGTATGAGGGGAGGGGTTTGTCTGTGGACGCCTGGGCCAGGGTGGGTGGGTGGGTTTTCCCCTATCAAGAAGCGTCTTTAACATAACTTTGATGAGAGTAACCGTTGGTGGAGGCGAGGGGCTTTCCCCAGGAACGGTGGAGAGCAGCAGGAAATCAATGAGTTGTTTGTTTATTGGTTTGACCTTTGACCCTCGGCAGCCCCGCATCTGTCAGGGTCTGCTGTTAACAACTCTCTTCGCTTTCATATTCCTTTGCAAATACTATTTTTATCCATCTCAGGAGAGCAAAACGCTCGTTTTTTTTTCTCCACCCGTACATACGAAGGTTTCTTTATTATTCTGTGTGATGTCGACTATTCCTGCCTCTTGAAGATAAAGTTCCAAATTCTGGATCTTTAGTACCTTTGTGACCCATTTTCATGTTCAAAGTCAGGCTGAAACATGAAGACAAAGTAGGAAATCTTAAAACCTGCACTTCCTCAAATGGTCCAAATCTGTTATAAAAGAGCTGAAGTTTCTGGTTGTGAAAATATGGAAATACAAAAACCACACACTATCCTACACCCTGCTGGTGTCTGCATGTTCAAAATGACCAGACAGGAGTTATTTTCACCTCTTATGATGCTTTTTCACCTCTTTTTTTTTTTTTTTTTTTTAAGGGGTAAAATATGGCCGTTTTAACATGTATCACATTAGATGACAGATGCAGTCCACTGAGCTTTTTCACATAAATCCAGATATTTCTTTACTGTCTTTACCGCAGAAGTGACTTTCTCGACTTGAAAATGATATTTTAATTGACAAACATCATATGTGTAAATTGTGGCACGATCCAAACACCTCCCTCTGTTTGGTTCTAATTTAAATGCTAACTCATCCTGTAATTTAGCATTATGTGAAGTTGACATTACAATTACCACATATTGAAACTTTACATAATAACATAAAACTTGAACACTTTGCAGCATTAAAGAAAACAGCATTAATGGCTTCTTTTCAAACTGCTACAATAGCTACTGTTAGCATTCATTCTGCATAGCATTGCATGGTCCGTTAGCTAGCATGCTAACCAGGCCAGCTAGCAATGATTTCTGTTTTTTGTACAATTCGATACATGAAGTGTACTGCGCAAATATATCTGTTCTAACAGCTAGTGCAAAACTAAAACTAGCTAAGAGGTGGCATGTTACCATATTTTTTTTTCCTTTATATATAAAATCAAAAGCCTTAACATTTAAATAAAGTATGCAATAAGCAAATGTGCACATGTAAACAATACAAAAACGGCATTAAGAATTAATTTTGTATCATAGTATTATTTATTTAATTATATATTATTTGGTTGTTGAGCATTTGCTTTCAGTAATTTATTCAAAGTAGGTGTAAATACAGTCTACAATACATTATATAATATATATAATATTTATTATATTTACATGGGTGTATTTTTTTATACAACAATGTTCATAAATATGCATGGTCCCTATTAAACACACCAATAAAAAAATAAATAAATATGGTGTAGTGCATTTTTACGCCGTAAAGTAAACTAATATTATTATTTATATTCTTAATTATAAGTTAAATTAAAACTATAATGTGTAAATTTTGCATATTTTGCTCTTGCTGCTTTATTTGGTCACCTGGTATATATAACATACTGTATATAACCATATACATACATATATATGACATATATAACAATTATATTATCTGTTAGCATATATTTGCCTAAACGTCAACTCCCATGATCCCACACTGCATTTACCCATGCGTTTTATTAAAGTTTAGACTGAGAGACCCCTAGTGGTGAAAATGACTCACTGTTTATTTGAATATTGTATTTATTTATTTGTTTGTTTGTTTATTGTACTTTCTCTCCTTCTTTGAGGGGAAGAATATGTTTAATTTCTGATTGTGAAATCAGTTTTAATGACATTTTTTATTCTAATTAAGAAACTAATCCGGCTTTTGTTTAATAAAACCAACAAGTGTAGGTGTCACCGTTTTCAACTGCCTCACATGTCAATTTCGAGGTCAAACCTTTGTGCAGCTTTGCTCCCAAAAAAAAAAGAAAAAAAAAGAGAAGACCTTCCTTTCACTTCTACAAACGGAGAGAGAAAAAACTTCCAAGATCCAGATATCCGCAACGAAAAGGTCACCCGAATCATACGACTCTTAGTGATGCTAATGGGGCCTAATTTGAAATGGAATTTTATTCACATCTTGAAATCCAACAATGAGATTTCATTCAGATGTAGCAGTCACTTTTTACTTCTTTTAATGATAAGTAGGTCCAAATGCACGGAGAGAAGGGTGGTAAGGGGGGGTGGGGGGGTGGGGGGGGTTGAAGATCCCCAAGGTGCTTTGACTCTGTTCTTTTATTAATGACTTGAGCCCTTTTGTGACCGCCGCAGAATCGTTTGATGAATCATTATCGTGGAGAAAATCATCACGACTGATCATATTAAGAGGGGAACGCAGTTGTTTTGCGAGGCCCCCCTCTCTTGTCCATTGTGAATTATTGTCATTATCATTAGCATGAAATGAATTCTGGCCTTTCAAAAGAGTCCGCGCCCGGTACGAGTTAATGTATATTCATCTGTCGTCAGGCCACAGGCTTGTTTTGTCTGTTATTGTGGCTTTGAATCCGCCCGCCTCCATCCGCCAGGACGCTGATAACTGCGCGGCGGCGAACATCAACCTTGTTTACATTAATGTCTGCAGACTGTTGCAGGTCGACTAGTGATCCATATCAATTGTGCGTCGGTGAATAAATTCCACCAACAAGACATCAATGAGGGCAAGATCCATATTACGGCAACATAAACAATACATTTCTGCGCTCGTACTGCCACCGAGGGCACATTACAGCTATATTTACTCATATTTCTAACCCAGTCATGTGACCTGGCGGTGAGTTCAAGGGTTTACATTCCTCTCTGTTGGTTTTAATGTCACTCCAGCAGTAATACGTCTGGTCTTCTGGCATCGGGGGGCGTTTAGGGGACACAGAAGCGTTATCCACTGCAGCATCTGCAGGACTAGAGCCCCCCCAGCGTTACCTGGACCCAGGCTCAGAGGGTTGGGGTGGGGGGGTTTGGGCAAAGAGGAGGAAGCAGCCACCCCTCGCCATGATCTGATTCGTCCTCGGGCTGAAGGCTACAAATGAGTAGCGACAGCTTTTTCATAGCTAGGAGACACTTTTGTATCCATGTGTGGATGTGGATGTGGATGTGGAGGTGATTGGGGAGGGGTGGGGCTTATCGTGAGTTTACCCACCACTATTCTGTCGCTACTTTTTTTTTTGTCCTTTTCAAGTTTTTTATCACCATTTATTATAATATTATATTCTGTACTTTGCATTTTTTCAGTGTCAATCACATATTTTCCCATATTTAATTTACTAACTGTGCAGATGTTCCTCAAAAGCTCATTCAAAGGTCACTGAATGAAATCCAAGAAAACATGTTCACATCAAAATATATCATTAACTGAATATAAAAACAAGTGGCGACAACAACAAAGTCCAATCTGTCCTGCTCATGTGGATGTGACTGAGGAGGGGTGGGGCTTATCATGAGTTTACCCATCAGTATTTTGTCACAAGTTCTTTTTTTTTTTTGAAGAATTGAAGAAAAATGAAGAAACTATAAAAACAAAATGAATAATAATGAAGAAAACTGAAGAAAATCTAAAAACAAAATGAAGAAAAATGAAGAAACTATAAAAACAAAATGAAGAATACTGAAGAAAACTGAAGAAAATTTAAAAACAAAATGAAGAAAAAAGATGAAAATATAAAAACAAATTGAAGGAAAATGAAGAAAATATAAAAACAAAATGCAGAAAAATGAAGAAAATATAAAAACAAAATGAAAAAAAATGAAGAAAATAATGAACAAAATGAAAAAAAATGAAGAAAATATAAAAACAAAATGAAGAAAAATGAAGAAAATATAAAAACGAAATGAAGAAAAATGAAGAAAATATAAAAACGAAATGAAGGAAAAGGAAGAAAATAATGAACAAAATGAAGAAAATATAAAAACAAAATGAAGGAAAATGAAGAAAATAATGAACAAAATGAAGAAAATATAAAAACAAAATGAAGGAAAATGAAGAAAATATAAAAACGAAATGAAGAAAAATGAAGAAAATATAAAAACGAAATGAAGGAAAAGGAAGAAAATAATGAACAAAATGAAGAAAATATAAAAACAAAATGAAGGAAAATGAAGAAAATAATGAAGAAAATGAAGAAAATGAAGAAAATATAAAAACAAAATGAAGAAAAATGAAGAAAATAATGAACAAAAAGAAGAAAATATAAAAACAAAATGAAGAAAATATAAAAACGGGGGGGGGGGGGGGGGGTGTATCTCTCTTGGCAGCGGTCTGTGCTCTCCGAGTGCTTTTCTTGTTTTATTTTATTTTTTGCCACTTATGGGTAAGGAACCAAATATGCGAACTTCACTGACCTTGATTTCCTACATAACAACAAAAAAAAAGTTTAAAAATTTCCCAAAAGTAAAAATCTTGTTATATCCTCTAATAACACACTGAGGTTGAAATGTTAAATGTGACAAACAGGATGGAGTCGCACTAGAAAAAGTAGTTATGTCACTTCCTCAAAACGCTCTCGATGGAATCACACTGTTTTGTTTTTTTTTTCTTTTTTTTCTTTTTTTTTCCAAGGAGAAGGTACACAAGACGACTTCAAGCCTCTGCAGTAAACAGAAAAGAAACTGCAACGAAACACAACCATAGTTTAATCTGATTTAGAGGCAGTTCAGGCAAGACTATAACATAATTAAAACAGTACTTGGAGATTTTTCTCATTTCACAGTTTATTGTTGTAGTGGAGGTTGATTACAAGTCCCATATGTGAATCGTAGGTGATGTGTTCTTTATGTTTGCGCCTCAGAGTTATTGAAACCAGACTATATAATAATTCACATCATCATCGGGGCTTTGTCTTGCGGGAGGTTGTTTGCAGCACAACAGGAATCAGCAGCTGCTTTAAAGGAGCTATTTTACGGTTGTTTAAGCGAGCTGTTTATGGGTGTTATGTTACACCTCATAAGCATGTACCTCCGAAAACGGGTAAGCGCATTACTCCTGTTGAATAAAAAGCATTTACAACTATGATTTAGCTGTTTCTCACCGCAACAGTCTCCATCTAATACAGTTGTTTCTGTCTGTAACTAGTTCTAAACGCAGTTTTATTTTGGAAAGTAGTGAAGAAACTTGAATTTGTACTCGCATATACATACAAATACATAAAACCTGCTTCACAGAGTAAAGTGTACGTAGATCTATATACATAAAGACTAAAAGCAATAAGTTCACATTATGTCAGACATACACGGAATATTACACTTTTTTTTTTTTTTACCTTGTTTATATTTTTGTGTCTATATTATTTCAATATATACACGTTAATATGAATGTATTCTTTTGTTTTCATGCCACTGTGGTGTCACTTCATCATGTTGCAGTTACAATAGTGGTAGATTTTCGCTGTACTCACCCACAGACAGGGTTAGGACGTTAATATATGTATATACAGTCGCGGAAAAAATTATTATACCATCAAAAGTCATCCAAAACAACGGTGATGCATCAAGTACTAACTCCTGTGAGTGTCATGTGACGAAAACAAACAGATAATAAACTGTTCTAACAGCTAGCGCAAAACTAAAACTAGCTAAGAGGTGGCATGTTACCATATTTTTTTTTCCTTTATATATAAACTCAAAAGCCTTAACATTTAAATAAAGTATGCAATAAGCAAACGTGCACATGTAAACAATACAAAAACGGCATTAAGAAGTAATTTTGTATCACAGTATAATTTATTTAATTATATATTATTTGGTTGTTGAGCATTTGCTTTCAGTAATTTATTCAAAGTAGGTGTAAATACAGTCTACAACACATTATACATTATTGGAAAAACTTCACCAAAGTAAAAAAGTCTTGGTCTGTCCTCCAGTAACACACTAAGGTTGAGAACAGAAGAAACATACTGTATTCATCACTGCAGTTATTATCCACTAGAAATATTTTTTGGCGTCAAACATGGCTCAGTGCAACAAAAAAATTCAGATTTTTCTTTCTTTTTTTAAATTTTTTTTTTTTTTATAGCCGGTTCAAAAACATTAACGTACACATATATTGGGCCTAAATTAGCCTGAATCAGTTATTACCATATAGAAAGATTTTTTTATTTATTTATTTTTTGCGTCAAACATGGCTCACTGCAACAAAAAAATTCTGATTTTTATTTATTTATTTTTATAGGAGGTTCAAAAACATTAACATACACATATACTGGGCCTAAATTAGCCTCATTCACATGTTACGTATCTTTTTAAGAGTCATAATGAAGCAGTTTTGGGATAAATTGTGAATTCCAGGATGAGCCGAGGTGAGGTCAGGCTGCAGACCTGAGAGCGCTGAACTTTTCCAGTAATTAGTCGGCGCCGGTCAGATTTGGGAAAATTTCACCAAAGTTATAAAATCTTAGTCTGTCCTCCAATAAGACACTAAGGTTGAGAACAGAAGAAACATACTGTATTCATCACTGCAGTTATTACCATATAGAAAGATTTATTTATTTATTTTTATATTTTTATTTTTTTTGCATCAAACATGGCTCACTGCAACAACAAAAAAATCATATTTTTGTTCTTTTTTTTTTTTTTTTTTTTTTTTTTTTTTTAGTTACAGGAGGTTCAAAAACATACACATATATTGGGCCTAAATTAGCCTGAATCACATGTCATGTATCTTTTTAAGAGTCATAATGAAGCGGTTTTGGGATAAATTGTGAATTCTGGGATGAGCCGAGGTGAGGTCAGGCTGCAGACCTGACAGCGCTGAACTTTTCCAGTAATTAGTCAGTGCCCGGTCAGATTTGGGAAAATTTCACCAAAGTTACAAATTCTTAGTCTGTCCTCCAATAAGATGCTAAGGTTGAGAACAGAAGAAACATACTGTATTCATCACTGCAGTTATTACCATACAGAAAGATATTTATTTTTTGCGTCAAACATGGCTCACTGCAACAAAAAATTCATATTTTTGTTCTTTTTTTTTTTTTTTTTTTACAGGAGATTCAAAAACATTAACATACACATATATTGGGCCTAAATTAGCCTGAATCACATGTTATGTTTCCTTTTAAGAGTCATAATGAAGCAGTTTTGGGATAAATTGTGAATTCCGGGATGAGCCGAGGTGAGGTCAGGCTGCAGACCTGAGAGCGCTGAACTTTTCCAGTAATTAGTCGGTGCCGGTCAGATTTGGAGTCTATTTGGGAAAATTTCACCAAAGTTATAAAATCTTAGTCTGTCCTCAAATAAGACACTAAGGTTGAGAACAGAAGAAACATACTGTATTCATCACTGCAGTTATTATCCACTAGAAATATTTTTTTTGCGTCAAACATGGCTCAGTGTAACAAAAAAAAATCAGATTTTTATTTATTTTTATAGGAGGTTCAAAAACATTAATATACACATATATTGGGCCTAAATTAGCCTGAATCACATGTTATGTATCCTTTTAATAGTCCTAATGAAGCGGTTTTGGGCTAAATTGTGAATTCCTGGATGAGCCGAGGTGAGGTCAGGCTGCAGACCTGAGAGCGCTGAACTTTTCCAGTAATTAGTCAGCGCCCGGGTCAGATTTGGACAATATGTTCGCCATCTGCCGGCATCTGCGCTTTCTCCCACTAATAGAATGAACCCCCACCTTCGCTTGCACACCGCCCACACCGGACCACCACCACCACCGATACTACCGCAGCCTGGAGCCCTGCAGGGCCAGGGGGCGAACACACTAAGCAGGTCACATGTTGTCTTTCAGGCATATTTGGGTCAGGCCTTTGGCGTTGGATGAGGAGACGCTTAATGCACGGAGGCAATGGGTAATAATCCTCCATCCAACCGACACACATTGATGTAGATGAATAAACAGCCACACACACATATATACACACTATGCACATGACTTTCCTGGGTGCTATTTTGTATCTCAGAGCGTGAAATTCGTAATTTTTCTTTGATATGATCATAATTCCAGGCTGATTTTAATGCCCAGAAAAAGGCCGATGAACACTTGAAATTCAAATTGAAACATCCAGGATGGTATATTGGCATGAAACAGACGCAAACGGCAGCTCGAGCGGAGCATATGTCGCAGGGAACATATGTTAGGAGCATATGTTTAATGCCAGAGGAAACGGGCCTCGCACATGTCGGGGATCACAGGTAGAGGGTCTTAAATACAAAGCAAAAAAAAAAAAAAAAGAGCGTTTTCAAGTGAAATCAGAGCGTGAAAAAGCAGCCGGGTTCTGCTGTCGAACAGTTTGAACTTTTCCTGAGCTCCGAAACCCAACGCCGGCATCTCATATTTTGGGAAATGTATGCAAAACCAGGCTGCGAAGATCTGCCCCTTCCATTAAGATTAGGACACGGCGCATATATCTCAGTGACCTCCGACGATTGGTGATGCATAAGAAAGTTTAAGAAAAAATAAACTTTCTTTTATCAGGAATTCATTAGGGAGAACTCAGAGCGATGTCTGTTTTTTTTTTTTTCTTTTTTTCTTATTTTTGATGGTTTGAGAAGTTCTGAGGGCAAAAGGCTGAGTATGAAATGTGATCAAATTTCAAATGCATTCACAGTCGTGGCAATTTGTACATTTGCATCAAACTTTGGAGCTGATGTTTGACAGTAAATGGGATGAGGTTGGACACATTTGCACAAACGCTGCGGCGTTATGGCCTCCTCATCAGCGCCGCTTGGCCGTGGACCACAGAGAAACGGCGGCTAATGAAGAAAACATTGAAATTCCGTTTTGGGGAGGGCAAATGAGATGCGCGGTGGACGACTGCAGAAGAAAAAAAAAAAAAAAGCCAGAAAAAATACTACAACGAGGCGGTGGAGGAGTGGGATGACAATGGGGGACGTGGTCTAAAGAAAATGACCTTTTAATTTGGAGCCTTTTCATAGAACTTTAACCTTATGAGTCGAAGTTCATGACGCCTTCGGTTACGGTTGGAATAGAAGCTAAAATGCATATATTAGAGTTCCAGATACGTGGCTGACACACCACCGAAATTATGTCTCGTCAAAGTTTCTCGCATTGAAAAAAAACAAAAACAACAAAATATAAGGGTGTTTTCTGTGTTGTGTTTACCTGTTTTCTTGACGTTGCCTAGGTTTCCTCTTGGTCATCCCTCCGTCAGAAACAGGAATATGAAGGTTTATTCCCCCGTCGGTATCCTTGACAACGATGCTGATCTTCAACGGCAGCTCACCGCTCCTAAAAGTGCAAAATGCTAACGTTAATGCTAATGCTAATGAGCTAATCTGTACGTTTACACTTAAATGTCTTTACGGCAGTTTATGTGAAGAATTTCCTCAAAGTATCAACAAGAGCTGAAACGATTAAAAGACTTGAATGGATTAAAAAAAAATATATATATATCTGATTTCATTTTTCCTGAATCAAAAGCTTCATTTCCTAAATTTTGCTGCCGTTAAACATTAGTTCCACTTTTTTGTTTGACACGGACGCTTATTGTGACGCACATGAGGCCAGGATCTACAAAAATAACAGACGAGACGAAGACAAAAAGGCAGAAAATGTCTGTTTGTTCACTGTTATTCACTTCCTCCTTTAAGGTTTTAACCATTAACAGAATCAATAAAACATATTTGTGTATTTTTTTCAGTTTTATGTTAGTTCCATGTTCATTTATTATTAAGTTGGATCCAAATCGTTGATGTCATTTGACTTGGTTGTTGTTGTTTATACCTATAGATGTGTTTTATATATGCTTTTATACCATTCTTGTTGTTATTTCTACACAATTATATATCCTTTTATTTTTATACTTTTTATGGTTGTTTCAGCTAGTTCTGCAATAAAGGATGAGTGGTTTGTCATTTTTAGACACGTCTTTTTCACATTTGAACATTTTTTTCAAAGTTTTTGCCATGTTTTTCCACACATTTTTACAATTTGTTCCCCAATTTTATTTTTTTACCATATTTTTTTACTACTTTCAAAACTTTTTAAATCTTTTTTTTTAAACTATTTTTCCCTTTTTTTCAAATTTGTTTAATACTTTTTTCACCTTTTTGTACACACTTTTACCGTTTTCACTTTTTTTAATGCATTTTTGAAAAAAAGTCACTTTTTTACCATATTTGTACTAAATTTACCATTCTTTTACATTTCAGTTTTTTGTTTTTACACATTTTCAATAATCATTTAATCGAACTGAATAATATAATCGATAGATTAATTGAATATGAAAATAATAGACACCTACACTTCTAGTATCTACGTTATAATTCATCCTTTGAGGTAAACTTTGTGACTCCTTTTGTGCACCATCCAGTTTCCATTTCTTACTTGGTTTTTCTTGTTTCATAAAGTTGTCTTTTATACAACCATCTTCTTGTTTATGTTCAGTTTTGTCCCACCATATTTTATCCCATATGACATTATTTCCATAACATCTTTTATTACTTTTTGTCAAGTTATATCTTTAATATAATTTTAATATTGAGACTAAAGAAAGTAAAAGTTTTGGCTTTTTTTTTTTGTTTTTCACTTTAAATAATTGTCTTGATTGGAAACAGCATAATGCAACTGTTTTTTCAGAGACTTTTTTTTTTTTTTAATTGGAGTATCCTTTGCAGTGGGCATTCCATAAGTAATGCTGTGAAATAATGCATTGCTAGGTCTCAAAAGGTTGAAGATATTTACTTTTATTGTGTTCTTTTCTTTTATTTTACCTCTTCCATCGTTTTCATCTCATTTTATTCTTTTGCTTCTTCCTTTACATTGTTACACATCTTTTTTTTTCTTGTTTTTTACTCTTTTTTTTCTGATTTTCACATGTAATTTACACCAATACGTACACCAAAGGCTTGTCTGGTTTTTTGTGTGTGATTATTGCATCCACTTAAGCTAAAATTGGAAGGTTTTGTTGTGAAATTGTGTCACAACGGCGCACAATAAGCGATAATTCCCACCATATTTTATCCCATATGACATTATTTCCATAACATCTTTTATTACTTTTTGTCAAGTTACATCTTTAATATAATTTTCATCTTGAGACTCAGGAAAGTAAAAGTTTTGGCTTTTTTTTTTTTTCACTTTAAATAATTGTCTTGATAGGAAACAGCATAATGCAACCGTTTTTTCAGAGACTTTTTTTTTTTAATTGGAGTATCCTTTGCAGTGGGCATTCCATAAGTAATGCTGTGAAATAATGCATTGCTGAGTCTCAAAAGGTTAAAGATATTTACTTTTATTGTGTTCTTTTCTTTTATTTTACCTCTTCCATCGTTTTCATCTCATTTTATTGTTTTGCTTCTTCCTTTACATTGTTATACATCTTTTTTTTTCTTGTTTTTTTACTCTTTTTTTTTCTGATTTCCACATGTAATTTACACCAATAAACACACCAAAGGCTTGTCTGGTTTTTTTTGTGTGATTATTGCATCCACTTAAGCTAAAATTGGAAGGTTTTGTTTTGAAATCGTGTCACGACGGCGCACAATAAGCGATAATTCCCCCCCAAAAAATGAAACACCAAAGTAACAAGCCTCTTTATACAATGTAAGGAGTAGAACGTACAGATATTTGTGTTCAAATGTAGAGAGTGAAGCACAAAAGCTGGAATAAATGCATGTTGGAAACTGTTACTGACCTGGGTACGGGGTTTTAACTCTGACTGGATTCGAGCCAAACCTGCTGCCACAGTTTTTATAACATCCATCATAAGGTTCTAAACATATGCTCGTCTTAAACGTTTTCCACACCGAGAAGCGAGACACTTCTGATGTCTTGAGCGGTGACACATTTGCACTTTTCTCCTTCCTCTTTGCAATCACGCTAATTGCTTTCACATAAGTTTTGGGGACTTTTGGCATACTCCGAGCAGCAGAAAACCTTTAGTGTGATTCTTATCTTAATGTGCAGTCAGACAGGCGTCAGATTTGGCTTTTTGAGCTCTGGAGTTATGACTTCATTGCGGTTTAGAGCTGCACTGGGTCTTGAAAGGCAGCAATAAGAGGGGCTGAAATTAAATGGCAGATGTTGCCTTCAAAAGGAAACTTGCGAGGATGCACAGACAGATAACAAATTAGACGACAAACCTGAAACAACCGGCGCAAATTGCGATGAATTGCAAATTAGGTTCCGTGTTCTCCATCAGTGTCGTCAAAACTCCAAAAGGGAATGTTGAGAAACTCTTGTATTTTATTGTGAATTTTGGTTATTATCACAAATCTGCCGCATTTATCAGCCTCAATACCGTCAGCGGATTTCCACATACGCAGTAAATACACGCCAACACCTTGACTTTATAGGCTATAAACCTCACACAGAGTCAACTGATGCTTCCCCTGTAACAGAACACTACTCTATAAACGCACAGATCATAAAAATACAAAGACAAAGCACTTCCTGGTTCAGGTCTGAGATCAGTTAAAAGACACGAGTCCCACATTTACGAACAGCATCTGGGGACTTTCAAACAAGACTGCCGTTATAAGAGGCCGCCGAGGAGTCTTCACTGCAATAGAAGAGTCAGAAAATGTATTTTTGGCCAATTCTTCAGCACCTTTGTTTTCAGGAAGAACTTAACTTTCAATATCTGGCCATTAACCCTTTCATGCACGAATTATGAGAGCCTTGATCAAAATTTTTACCTGAGTGTTTTTATTCCTCTTTAGGCTTGAAAAAAACAATGCGATTGAAAATTTTCTTCTGAAAAATAAATAAAAACATAATAATAATAATAAAATAAAAATAATTAAAAAAAAAAAAAAAAAAATACATAAAAAATAATAATGAAAAAAAAAAAAAATCTTATGAACCTATTTTTCATGAAGTTGCGAAAATGTCCACTCAGCTGGACACCACACGTTTAATTTTAGACGCACAGAAACATGTATTTACTGATTTATTGTGTGAAAACTATGGGGAGGGCTTGTGATTCTGGGGGTTTATGCTCAGGAGAGATCTACATAATGTTACCAATTCATGTCAGAAAAGATATGTAGTGTCTTAAAACTTTAATAAAGATATGTGTTTAAAAAAAAAAAAAAAAAGAACAACAAAATCCATGAATATACAAGAGAACAGCTGTAGAATAGCTGTCCACTGTAGTGACCAGTATACATGAAAGGGTTAATAACACTGGGTTACAAAAAAATGTTTTTTTGCAAGTTGTCTAGGTTTTTTCAACTGAATTAGGACCATTTTGCACCGCTAAGTCCAAAAATGACATCTGTTTTTCTCAATCAGGTCAGGTTTTTTTTCCTAATTTGATTTTGAAAAATTTGATCTTCTCACAAAATATAATAATTAATACCAAAATAAGATTGGTAAGCACACTTTATGAAACTTGTGACTTCATTCCTGTTCGGTACAATGGTGTATTCACCGCAGATGTAGCAGAATATGTCAAGGTCATTTTTGCAACATCTTCTAGTCGAAGCCATTTCATTCACCTGTAATATTAAAAAAAAACATTAATCATAAATTGGCAAAAGTAAAATCTTCAGAACTCATTTATTGCAAGAAATATGAAAGAATTTTGTATCATATGATGTGAAAATGCCCATAAATGTAAGCAAAAATGTTAAAAAGCCAATATGTAGCATAGTTCAGAAAGTTGACCTGATTGAGCAAAATTCATGTGATTTTTGGATTCAGCACACCAAAATTATCCTAAATCAGATCAAAAAACTTCAACAATAAATTGGTTGTTGACCAGTGTTATCATTATTATAATAATAAATGCTTAAAACTGTGTTTTAGTTAAAAAAAAAAAAAAAAAAACGCTTGAATTTTTAGTACATTTATTATCAGAAACAACTGTAAATGTCCATAATGAAACTTTCTGAGATTGCAGAAATAAACTTTACACTATTTTACATCTGCTCAAATATACTTTTTGGTCTGGAACATTCAGTATCCATACTATGGCTTCATATTTTTTGTTATTTCCAGGTGTTTTTTAGTCTCTGAAATAGTTTCTTTCTATTTGTAATAAGTCCCACATTACTGCTGTAAAGTGTTATATAGTGTCGGAAAGCGCAGGATCTCAGCTTTCTGATCCCACTTGAATTTTTTGAATATCGCAAAAAGTTCAGGAGTTACAGTAATTTGAATGCTGTAATGTGCCAAATGTAGTGCCAGAGAGATTGTGGTTGTTAAAGGGTTAAACATGATCCAATCTCAAATCCCTCTTAAACGAATGAATGAATGAATGAATGAATGAATGAATGAATGAACGAATGGGAAAGTTGATTATGAAGTAATAATAGTTAAGTCTCCAGTCTGGGTTACAAAGTCTAGGTTGTAGAGTTCGGGGTCAAGTCTGGCCAAAACTAGCAAGTTCCGAATAAAACCAACAAGTGTCAAATCCAAAAAAAAACAAAAAAAAAAAAAAAAAATTTACAGGTTACAGGTCACATTTTAACATATTCTAATGCTAGTAATTACTCACTTCATGGAGATAATATGCAAAAAAAACCCATTCTTGTCTAACAAATAACAATTGATTTACACTCAGACATGTTAGTGCAGATCAGGTTTATGAAGAACAGCAAAGTTACAGAAATGATCTGAATTACAGTGTATTATGGGATGGTGCATAAGCGTCCACTGTGTTGGCTGATAAGGAACTAAAACAACAAAACCCATGAATATACAAGAGAACAGCTGGAGAAGAACTGTCCAGTGCATGAAAGGGTTAAGTTCAATCACTTGCCTCAAATTTTTGGAGTAAACTCTACTTTTCCGGGCTTACAGTGTAATGCTATTTCTAATTGCTTGTTTATAACTGAGGAATCTAACTGGAGATCAGGTAGTTGGTAATTCACATATTTTACCAATGGTCTTGGCAACAGAAAAAAAAAAAAAAAACATTAAAAATTCATGGGTCAAAAATCAAGAGGTACTCCACCACACATGAAAACGTGTCTATTTCAGTGGAATACTCAAGTGTACACAAACGAATGCACGAACTGCAGGTTTTTCCTCCAACTTCTGCAGAAATACCGGCACTTCCTCCTCATCATCCTCGCCGTTCTGTCTTTGCGTCCATATCTGCATGCAGAGAAAGTACCAATAGAAGAAATGGCGAATGCGCGAGGTTGTGCATATCATCATCAAAAAAAAAAAAAAAATTGTGGGAGAAGTTCAAAACCTTCAACTTCACCCCCTCCTCCTTCCACCTCCATCCTTTTCATTCCCGTCTCCTAAGCGCATTCAAATGTGCAGGTTTGTTTTGGGGATAAAGTCGGCCTCTTTGATCAGCGCTAATTAGACAGCCTCTGCTTTCGTTCGCTACCTATTAGGGTTGGGTAGGTTATCGCCGTCCTAATCTCTGGCCGGTAGCCAGGCGAGGGTGCTGCCATCCTGAAGGAGCCTCCTCAAAGCCGTCTAAGGTGAGGAGGAAGCGTGATGAAAGGCCCGTCTCCTTTCAGCACAGATCAATACACTCTCCTTTGCCTATGGGGGATCAAGAGTTTGAAACACAAAGGGGGGTTTTTGCATAAAGATCCAAACAATGGTTCACAAGACCGTTTTTTTTTTTTCCTCTCAAAGTCTCGCTTTATGTTTTATACTTCCTCCTTTCCCTGCCTTCCCTTCAACTTTCCTCTCCTGGAAGAAGGGGAATCTACTTAATGAAGCTGGAAATTTAGATTTTAGAGTTTCGAGAAACCAAACAAGCGAAGTTACCGTCGATTCTTTTCAGGGTAGACTATGTTGCTCATATGTAAGGATCCGCTTACAGACTCTCAAACGTTGTTTAAGGAAAACAAATGTAGCCGCTCTGCCAGACGAGCATCGTATGGGAAGATAAACAAACGTATGGATTCTCCGATATTGCATAATTCTCCTTTAATGCTCCGCAATAGTGATTTAATCCCCCCAGCTATTTGTTTCATACTTCAATACATACAAAAGGCAAGTTTTTTTTGATTGGTTGCATTCAAGCGATGAGTTTGTTTGGTCAGTTTAGCCTAAACAACAGATTAGGGATTAAAAGTAAAGTATTATCCACAGAGTATACAGTCGAAGCAGTAAAATGTGCAGAGATACTTTGTGTAAATAAGCGTGATTGTTTCAAATCCGCGTCGAAGCTCTACGTTACTGATGCACTTCTTCCATGAGGAACTGACTGAGGTAATGTTCCAGAAACCCTTCCACGCCCAAACCAACGACTATTTCTGACTGCCGGACCCTTTTTATGCCAAAGGAAGTAGACAAGTACATATTTAACGCCAAACTTATAAATGACAGGTAGCCAACTGATCAGTGGTCCCTCACGTTTACGGAACATTGTAGCATTTTTCTGCTGTTTCGATTTTATTAACCCATAAAGACCCAAGCAACCGCCATCGACCAAAACCATTTAATCCATGGTTGATCCATTATTCCTATCAATACACGTAAATAATTGGTGTAAAATGCAGTTTGTCGTCTTTTCATGGTCATCAAGATATGACCCGTAGTTACCGTGGAAACACCGTCATTTTCTACAACATTGATTCACCAGTAAAACCCATGGAGTTGGATCAATGACAGTGGATAAAATGAACAAAAAAATGAATAAAAACCTACAAAATAATAAATAATGTGGAAAAAAAAAAAAAGCAAAAATGTACTAAAATAAAGTAAAAAATTAAAAAATAAGCAATAAAATGAACAAAAACCTGCTGGAGTAATTAATAAAATGAACAAAAATTCATAATAAATCAAACAAAATAAGTAACATTAACAAATTAAGTCACAAACTCAACTAAATAAAAAAGGGCAAGAAGATGAACAGAAATTTATTTAAAAAAAAACAAAACTACAAAATAATAAATAATGTGGGAAAAAAAGCAAAAAATGTACTAAAATAAGTAAAAAAAATAAATAAAATAAAATAAAATAAAACTGCCAAAGAAATGAATGACATGAACAAAAATTTCTAATAAATCAAACAAAATAACAGGTAACGTTAACAAAATAAGCCACAAACTGAACTCAATTAAAAAAAAAAAGTCTACAAAATGAACAGAAATGAATTAAAAAATGACAAAATCATGTAAAAAAAAAAAAAAAAAAAGCAAAAATATACTTAAAGTAAAAAATTATAAAATAACCAACAAAATGAACAAAAACTTACAAAGTAATGAATAAAATGACCAAAAAATATTAATAATTCCAACAAAATAAAAAGTAACATTAACAAAATAAGCCACAAACTGAACTAAACTGAAAAAAAGGTCAAGAAAATGAACAACCAAGTAAAAAAAAAAAAAAGAAAGAAAATTAATGACATTAACAAAATCAACAAAAGCGAGTAAGAACATTTACAAAATAATAAATAACAGCGAAAATTAAAAAAAAAAAAAAAAATGCACAAAATTCATAAAAAAATGAAACATTGATTCACCAGTAATAGTTGGATTAATGACAGTGGATGGACACACTTGGTTTAGGTTCAGTTAATGATATCTTTGTTTTGCCTGTTTTGATAGAATAACCTTTGAACTTACTGATTTTTAATGAACATTTAAATTAAATACCAGAAAATATATGATATACAGTGAAAAATGCTAATCACAATACATAGAATTGTTATAAATACTGATAAATCGCTTAGGAAAGGTTAAACAGAGACACAAAAATAACACTGGGTGTTTCTGGGTTAATATTTTCCTTCATTTCTTGAAAATATGACCATAAAAAACACATGAAATGAGCATGTGGTCCACCTAAGTCCTCCTCTTTCCCTTTAGTCTTAAGGCTTTTGTCACTTCATTCCTGTCTGCACTCCTTTCACTCTGATTACGTGACCCCTTTTTGCAAGTAATTTCCTTTGGATTACAAAAACAATCAGTCCAATCATGATGAATTGAGGAGGGGAGAGCAGGAAAAAAAAACAAAAAAAAAGGAGATTTGAGAGAAAATCTGTCCAGAAGTTGTTGGGTGTTGTGGGAGGAAAAAAAAAAAAAAAAAGAAGAAGAAGAAGGAGCAGCAATCTAGAGGCCTGGCATATATTTCCCTCTCAAGTAATTCATTTATGTCTTCAAAACTCTTTCACAGACCAGAGTTACTGTGCCTTTGTTGTGCTTTAAAAAGCTTAGCCGGTCTCTATGAAGAGAAGCAGTGAGAGCACTTTAGAAAGAGCTACAAAGGGAACGGACGGGAGGAGGAGGAAGAAAAAGTGAATGGCACCACTGATAAAGTTGAGCAAATTAAGTCATTGACCTGCGGTGGAGATTAATAGCAAACAAGGTGCCCCAGCTTCACAAGTAATGAATATTCTTCAAACAGCGCACACGGGGGATGGGGGGGCAGCAGATAGGGCCGGGCTTGATGCGGATGACATTGAAAGTTGCGGAGAACAGAAAAATTCTGTCATTTTTCATTTGTATGCAAATTCGCCTGTTACACAAATTAACCCCTGAACCCCGGTGTCAGTCCTCATCTTGGGTGGAAGGCGAACCCCCGCCGGGCCCCCGCGGCCGCCGCTCACGCCCCCGCGCTTCCACTCTCAGGTCAGCGGTGGCTTTTAACACCGGATCCGGAGGGAAAAGTGGACGCCCCGCCCCCTTTTGTTTACTCGTTTTATTTGGGCGGCTATGACCTCACGAGGTGGGAATCCGCTAGCGGTCGCACGCGGCGGCTAATGCTAACGGACGCTCCAGAGAAACGCTGAACGACAGGAAGTTTATGTTTAGGTCTGAAGTGTGACTGGAAAACCACATGAACCAATCACCCGACGGCTGTTAACCCTTTACCGGGCAAATGACTATTTTTGGTCATTTCCGCATACATTATAAAACAGTGACAGCAACAGTTACAGTGAGGACAATCTCAGGTCCAATGTGGTCCACAGGGTCTTATGTTGGAATAATGTTCTAAAATACAGGTTCTTCTCACCTCATGTGTTTTTCTTGTATTATTTATATATATATAGTTCTTGGATTTTTTTTTTTTTTTTGCCACTTATGGGCAAGGAAGCAAATATGGGAACTTCATTGACGTTAATTTTTTACAGGACAATTAAAAAAAAAAAAAGAAAAAAAAGAGCTCTGGTTATGTCGTCCAGTGACACACAAAAGTTGAAATATTGAATTTCAGAGTATTTCTATGAGTGTCCTAAGGAACCAAATATGGTAACTTCATTAACCCTGATTTTCTACATAATAATAATGTTTTTTTTGGAAAAATTTCACAAAAGTACTAAAGTCTTATGTCCAATAACACACAAAGGTTGAAATGTATAATTTGAGAGTATTTCTATGAGTGAACTATACAGCATTAACCCTTTATTGAGGAAGTGACTAGTTTTGGTCATTTCCACACTTATGTTGGACTAATGTTCTAAAATACAGGTTCTTTTCACCTTACATGTGTTTTTCTTGTATTATTTATATATAGAGTTCTTGGATTTTTTTTTTTTTTTTTGCCCCTTATGAGTAAGGAACCAAATATGGTAACTTCATTAACCCTCATTTTCTGTAAAAGAATAACATTTTTTGAAAAATTTCACAAAAGTACTAAAGTCTTGTTATGTCCAATAACACACCAAGGTTGAAATTTAAAATTTGAGAGTATTTCTATGAGTGAACTATAAAGTGTTAACCCTTTATTGAGGAAGTGACTATTTTTGGTCATTTCCACACTTATATATATATATATATATATATATATATATATATATATATATATATATACATATAGGTCTAGGATTTTTTGTTTGTTTGCCACTTATAAGTAAGGAACCAAATATAGTAACTTCATTAACCCTAATTTTCAACATAATAACATTTTTTGAAAAATTTCACGAAAGTACCAAAGTCTTGTTATGTCCAATAACACACCAAGGTTGAAATTTATCATTTGAGAGTATTTCTATGAGTGAAGTATAAAGTGTTAACCCTTTATTGAGGAGGTGACTATTTTTGGTCATTTCCACACTTATGCCCCTTATGACTAATGTTCTAAAATATAGGTTCTTTTCACCTTACATGTGTTTTTCTTATATTATATATATATATATATATATATATATATATATATATATATATATATGTGTGTATATATATATATATATATATATATATATATGTGTGTATATATATATATATATATATACATATATATATATATATATATGTATAGGTCTAGGATTTTTTGTTTGTTTGTTTGGCACTTATAAGTAAGGAACCAAATATAGTAACTTCATTAACCCTAATTTTCTACATAATAACATTTTTTGAAAAATTTCACGAAAGTACTAAAGTCTTGTTATGTCCAATAACTCACCATGGTTGAAATTTATCAGTTGAGAGTATTTCTATGAGTGAACTATAAAGCGTTAACCCTTTATTGAGGAAGTGACTATTTTTGGTCATTTCCACACTTATATATATATAAGTGTGGAAATGATATATATATATATATATATATATATATATATATATATATATATATATATATATATATATATACATATAGGTATAGGTCTATATATATATATATATATATATATATATATATATATATGTATAGGTCTAGGATTTTTTGTTTGTTTGCCACTTATAAGTAAGGAACCAAATATAGTAACTTCATTAACCCTAATTTTCCACATAATAACATTTTTTGAAAAATTTCACGAAAGTACCAAAGTCTTGTTATGTCCAATAACTCACCAAGGTTGAAATTTATCATTTGAGAGTATTTCTATGAGTGAACTATAAAGCGTTAACCCTTTATTGAGGAGGTGACTATTTTTGGTCATTTCCACACTTATGTTGGACTAATGTTCTAAAATACAGGTTCTTTTCACCTTACACGTGTTTTTCTTGTATTCTTTAATATATATAGTTCTTGGATTTTTTTTAGCCACTTATGAATAAGGAACCAAATATGGTAACTATATTGACATTGATTTTCTACAGGACAGTAAAAAAAAAAAAAAAAGGTCTGGTTATGTCGTCCAATAACACACAAAAGTTGAAATATTGAATTTCAGAGTATTTCTCTGAGTGTCCTATAAAGGGTCACAACCAATAATCGCTCACTCTCCAACTCTGGGTTTAGTCGGCAGTTATTGTGGGTTCGTTTGGTCACATTTTGTTTCATTAGAACAGATGCTGCTGTATTTTCTCCAACTGAAAACCAACCAAATCCAAAGGGTTCACAAAGCTGCATGCAATGATGAATTAATGACTTGCAAAAATATTTTTAAAAAATTGAATAACCATAGCAACGTCAAAGACAAACTTATCTAGTTCTGCCAAGTTCACTGGTGTGTTAAGAATGCAAACTGCTCGTACGATAACACATGAAATGCCCAAAAAGCTTTTAACGTATTGTATTTTCCTGCTAATTCAAGCGCCGGGCAGTGCTTTCACATGTGCGTATTCAACGTAGTGTAAAATGTCGTTTAGTGTCAGGAAGGAGGAGGCGGCTCTGCACAGACTCCACCATCTGCAGAGGAAGGTGGCGGCCATGCAGTGATTGACCCTTTTAATTGATGCGGCTTTAATTATGATAATCGCTGTTGTTTCTCTTCCCGTCCCACATCCCTTTTGCGACGGTGTTTTATATCCTGGCGCCCATGGGTGCAGGTGTCCTACAGATGTTTGGTCGTCTGCCCTTGATGCTAGCTGCTAATTAGCATCCACCTTCAGCGTTACTGCACTGGCACGTGCAGAAATCCAAAACATCGCTGAGAGCTGATGTTTAAAGCAGGTCACCATGACAACCATCAACCTGCAAGTCACTGTTGAAAACTCGTGTAAACAGAGGCATTTGGGACCATATTCGCCTTTGGTTTCACATTAGAATCAAGAAATGATTTCATTTAATTACTAAGTCAAGTTAAATCCATGGTTTTAAAGTGGTTTTTTTTGTAATAAATATTCATATTTAATCCTATAAGGCCAAACGAATCATATTGGATACATGAGTTTTGAAGCCCTCTACATGATCAGTGTGATATTTTTTGTCTTGAAAAACCTGATGTATACAATTAAATACATGCAATACACAGATAATCCACCAGGGGGGAGGAATTTGTTCACCGGAGGCCTTTCCAGTGACACTACAAGACTCTCATTAATGAGGAAGGAGGAAGAGCTTTGACAAGTTTGAAAAGGATTCAGTCAGAATTCTGTTTAAAAAAAAAAAAAAAAGAAATCATTATTGTTCTGAGATTAAAGTCTGGATTCTGACTTTTGCCCTCAGAATTCTGACTGTTTAAAAAAAATCATCATTGTTCTGAGATTAAAGTCAGAATTTTGACTTTTTTCTCAGAATAATAATTAAAAAAAAAAAAAAAAAATGGACCTTATTTTTTTTTTTCCCCATTGGCCCTAATCCTCTTCTGTACATATACAATACAGTTGGTTTGATGTCATAAATCAATCAATCAATCAATCTTTCCATACGATTGGCTACTGGTACAGACAGATAATGAAACTCATGAAACATTGGATTTTTTTTTTGCAATTTTTTTTGTGCTTCCTGAAAAATCTGACAAAAATACTTAGGCAATTATTTTAGGAGGGTGATAATATTTGATAACGATACAGCGCTAACACTGGCTACAACAGCTAACACGGATGATCACGCATATCATGCTAACTTTATCGTATAGTCAAGTGAACAAAAAAAAAACGGTCACATATCAGTAGATATCTGTCAGCTGTTTTTTAATGTTAGTTAATGGTTGAAAAATCAGTGTTTTGCCTCATGTTATGGTCTGATGACTTCACAGATCTCCATGGTGATCAATCAGGAAGTGATAAAAAGCTAGCAATTTGTCAGATTCCCTATGTTTATAAAACAAATGTTAACACATTTCAGGTGAATCCTGGCAGTTCTGCGACCCTTTACAATGAATGAAAGATTATTTGTTGAATACTAGGCTATTTTTGATAATAATGCACACTTTTCACTGTAAATGCTGTTCCAAAAATGCTAATTTCAATACATGTGCATCTAATTTTAACTAAACAAGTCTCCTGAATCCTTGTGATAACCACACACAACAATTGCGATCTGATTTTTATCTTTTCAAACATTTAGCCCTATTTTTTACTGAAGCAACTCAGGGAAAAATACGCTTAAATAAGTTATAACCGACTGAAACAAAACACCATGTGTGACGGCAGAGGTGTTTTTGATATTACCGATTATTATTATTATTATTTTTTTTTTTTTTTTTTACAAACTAGGTCCCTATTGTTTGAGAAATGTGAAACTTAAGGTTCACATTCCCCAAGTGGATTCTTTACTTTTTGGAATAAAACTCTTTAAATTCTGTTTACACGGAAACTTTTTTTTTTTTTTTTTTTGCAAGAGGAGAGCCCTCCCGTCTTCACAGCACGGTGGCAAAAGCAGTGAGTAAAATGGGTTTAGACAAACAAACAAACACACTCACACACACACATATATATATCCAGGCAGACTGAGCGGCCACCAGTGGCTCTGCAGTAAGTTTCCCTTCAAAGGATCCCCTCAGGATAGACTGTGCGCGAACATAATCCAAGGCCCCTTTGAAGTGCACACTTGAAATGTCTTTTGGCTCGGCTGCTGCGAGTGGCATCTCAGCCCTTTGGGTTATTGGAGAGGGGAAGCGCTGCTCGGCCGGCTGGAGGTGGAGAGGCAGCACCTGGTGGTCCTCGCCGCCTCTCCTCGCCACATTTCACACATTTAAAGTACACTGGGCGCTCGTCTCCTCCGCCGCCGCCTCGCCACAGCAGCCGAGAGGTAAAAACGGCGCGCTGGTTTTCTGCCGGATAAAGCACGAGTACATTTTGGAGTGGATTTTAATAAATCCAGTGTGGCTTTGTCGCGCAGAGGAGTTTTGGACTTGTACACTGTGTTCCCTGCAGGAGCACGCCTAATCTCATTGGTGGGGTTAAACCCGGATGGGTGGAGGTGAAGATACACGGGGTTTAACGGATGACCGGCATGAAAAAAAAGACTGTAAGAGTCAAGAACTAACACAGGAACATGACAGGAAGGTTCACATTCCATACAAGTCCAACACATACCGTTAGCCTTGTAGCATAGCAGCCTTTAGAGCGGCAAAAATAAAGTGCAGAAAGACAAGCAGGAACAGCAGAATCTGATAGTTAAAGGACTTTCTCTGTATATCAGGGGTGTCAAACTCATTTCAGTTCAGGGGCCGCATACAGCCTAATATGATATGAAGTGGGCCGGACCAGTAAAATAATAACAGTGAAAAAAGTCAAATTAAATTATGATAATGTTAACATCTGCAAAAATCTGAATAACATGAACAACTGGAAACATCTTAAGAAAAACAAGTCCAATTTTAACAATATTCTGCCTCAGGTTATCAGTTTATCCTTTACACATGTGCATTACAATTACAAATGCACAAAACATTTAACAACAGGCAGAATATTGGTACGATTGCATTTACTTATCTTAAGACATTTCAGGTTTTTCACATTTTTTGTAAAATAAGTTTTTAATATAAACATTTTCATGTAATTTTACTTTTTTTTTTTACACTAAAACAAAGATAAAATTTGCTGTTTTCATTATTTATAGGTTTAATATGATAGTATTTTACTGGTTCTGACCCACTTGAGATCTAATTGCTCTGTATGTGGAATGTGAATTAAAATTATCTTGACATCCTCGACTGTTAATATCTTCTGTGTAATTTTTGTATTTCACAAATCCATCCTACGGGCCAGATTGGATCCTTTGGCGGGCCGGATTTGGCCCCCGGGCCGCATGTTTGACACCTGTGCTGTATATAAACATGGTGATACAAACTGTATCTCACCGTCATGTTCTATAAAGAATCACTCGTCACTTTTCCATTGACCCTCAATGCGCAAATATAAGTTGCGCATCAAAATTTCCCAAATGGAAAAATGACAATTTCGCCAAAACTCGCCACAAGTTTTTGCACCAGCAAGTGGTGTTTTACCAGCGTAGCGCATTTGGTATATCACGCAAAACTGCAATGGAAAGACATTTTTTCTGCAACTAGAGTCACGTGAATTTGAAAAAAAAAAAAGATGTTGATGGGGCGGCCATGGCTTGATTGATTGATTGATGTATTTATTTCGAACATGAATGTCCAACAGAAGAAAATAAATAAACAAAACACTTAAACATAAGACATATAATACATATTTGTAAAGGAGTGAGAAGAAGTACAACTTATAAACTCCCACCCCTTCTCCTTATATAATTAATAACAATAATAACCTTCCTAGTCTAATCATATCTATACACTATGAGATAATATGACTGATATTTACTAGTAAATAATTAGGTTTCTGACTTTATATTATTATGAACAAATATGATTTACATAAACACATAATACAATAATGCATATATGTAAATACATATTCATACACAGATCTATACACACATATACACCTACATATACACACATACACACCTATACATACATTGGCTCAGGAGGTAGAGCAGGTCGTCCAATAATAATAATTGTCATCACTTTTACTTTTTGGTACTTCTGATATGGCATTGTATGTTTCAAATATGTTGTGTTTTAAATCCATAACTCCATCGTATTTTACCTCCAGCTGCTTCTGTTTTTAAGTAGACTTCTCTGTTTTTAATTTGTCTTTGTCACTTGTACTTTTCGGTATTTCTTATATGTCCATTGTATGTTTCAAATGTTAAATAAAGGTTATGAAATGAAATGAAATTTTTACTTTTTTTCACATTAAAAAAAGGAGAACATTTGTAGTTGTCATTACTTCTAGGTTATTATGTTATTATTTCACTTGATATCACATTGAGCTGTATATATATAATAATATTTTCAGTGTAATTTTTCCACTTTATGTTCAATACCCCTCCTATATATGATGCTATATATATGTTCACACCCACCATGATCCAAACATGCTGAGTATGAAGGCAAAAAAGTATGAACAAGTACAAAAATGGAAAGGAAAAAATGGGACATTGATGGAAGAACTGAAGTGATTTTGGTTTTTATCAAGAAAACCATGGAAAATATAGAGATATCAGCTCTGAAATTAAACTACAATGAGATAATTTTGTTGTTCTCATTATATTTGTCCAAACAAATGTACCTTTAGTTGTACCAGGCATTAAAATAAACAAGAAACTGAAGAAAACAAGGGATGGTTTAATAATTACTTTCCGCGACTGTACTTTCATCATGCACTTTTACTTTTTTCACATTAAAAAAAGGAGAACATTTGTAGTTGTTATGACTTCTAGGTTATTATGTCATTATTTTACTTGATATCACATTGAGCTGTATGTATACATTAATATTTTCAGTGTCATTTTTAAAATTTATGTTTGATACCCCTCCTATATATGATACTATACTGTATATATAATGTTTACACCCAACATGATCCAAACATGCTGATTATGAAGGCAAAAAAGTATTAACAAGTACAAAAATGGAAAGAAAAAGTGGGAGAATGATGTAAGAACTGAAATGATTTTGGTTATTATCAAGAAAACCAGGGAAAATGGATAGATATCAGCTCTGAAATTAAACTACTATGAGATAATTTTGTTGTTCTCATTATATTTGTCCAAACAAATGTACCTTTAGTTGTACCAGGCATTAAAATAAACAAGAAAACTGAAGAAAACAAGGGGTGGTTTAATAATTATTTTCTGCAACTGTATTTTCATCATGCACTTTTACTTTTTTCACATTAACCCTTTCATGCATAGTGGTTACTACATTGGACAGCTTTTCAAAAGTATTCTCTTGTATATTCATGGATTTTGTTGTTTTAGTTCCATATCAGCCAAAACAGTGGACGCTTATGCATCATCCCAAACACTGACATTCATACCATACCTGTAACTTTGCTGTTCTAGATAAACCTGATCTGCAGTAAGATGTTTGAGTGTAAAAAATTGCTAATTGTTGTTAGACTGTAATTAACAGGTTTTTTTTGTTTTTTTGTTTTTTTTAAAGAAAAAGTTTTTTTTTTTTTGCATATTATCTCCATGAAGTCAGTAATAACTAGCTTTAGAGTATGTTAAAATGTGAGAAAACATCAACTTAGCGGCATTTAACATGTTTTTATTTCATAGTTTTCCACACAGTATATCAGTACATATACGTTTCTTTGCTTCTAAAATAAAACGCCTGATGTCCAGCTGAGTGGACAGTTTTGTAACTCCAAGAAAAATAGGTTCATTAACCCTTTCATGCACGAATTATGAGAATGTTAATCAAGATTTTTTTCTTTATTCCTTTTTAGGCATTTAAAAAACAATGAGATTATTATTATTTTTTTTTTTTATGAAGCTATTTTTCATGGAGTTGCAAAAATGTGAGTTTAATTTTTAAAGCAACGAAATGTGTATTTACTGATATACTGTATGAAAACTATTAAATAAAGACATTAAATGCTGCTAATTTGATGTTTTCTCACATTCTAATATACACTACAAACAAAAAGTTATGGGTATTTAAAATTTTGGGGGGTATTTTTTTCAGTTGGGATTTTTGCACAACGCTTTTCACTTTTTTGTGTGTGAATTGAATTGAAAAACATTTTTTAATGACCAGACAGTTTTATTTACAAATGGCAAAAATGACAAAAAAAGACAAAAAAAAAAAAAAGAAATATCCTTAACTTTTTGTTTGTTGTGAACTCTAATACTAGTCACTTCATGGAGATAATATGCCAAAAAAAAAAAAAAAAAAAAAAAAACTTTTGTTGTTAATTACAGTCTAATAACAATAACAAGGAATTGATTTACACTCCAACATGTTGATTTGGTTTATCCAGAACAGCAAAGTTACAATAATATTATCAATTGCAGTGTATTGTGTCAACTGACATTAAACTAAAACAACAAAATCCATGAATATACAAGAGAACAGCTGTAGAATAACTGTCCACTGAAGTGACCACTGTGCATGAAAGGGTTAAAAAAATTAAATTGCATGGTTGTTTTTCATGCCTAAAGGAGAATAAAAACACTCGGGAGAAAAAGATCTTGATTAAGGTGCTTATAATTCATACATGAAAGGGTTAAAAAATAGGAGAACATTTGTAGTTGTTATGACTTCTAGGTTCTTATGTTATTATTTTATTGATATCACATTAAGCTGTATGTATATATTAATATTTTCAGTGTAATTTTTGCACTTTATGGGCCGGTTTTGGCCCACGGGCCGTATATTTGACACCCCTGCTATATATGATATTATATATATAATGTTTACACCCAACATGATCCAAACATGTCAAGTATAAAGGCAAAAAAGTATTAACAAGTACAAAAATGGAAAGGAAAAAATGGGAGAATGATGTAAGAACTGAAGTGAATTTGGATATTATCAAGAAAATCATGGAAAATATAGAGATATCAGCTCTGAAATTAAACTACTATGAGAGAGTTTTGTTGTTCTCATTATATTTGTTCGAACAAATGTACCTTTAGTTGAACCAATCATTAAAATAAACAAGAAATTAAAGAAAACAAGGGGTGGTTTAATAATTATTTTCCGCGACTGTATTTTCATCATGCAATCTTACTTTTTTACATTAAAAAGAGGAGAACATTTGTAGTTGTTACTATTTTACTTTTATATCACATTAAGCTGTATGTATATATTAATATTTTCAGTGTAATTTTTGCACTTTATGGGCCGGTTTTGGCCCACGGGCCATATATTTGACACCCCTGCTATATATGATACTATATATATAATGTTTACACCCAACATGATCCAAACATGCCGAGTATAAAAGCAAAAAAGTATTAACAAGTACAAAAATGGAAAGGAAAAAACGGGACACGAGCGGCTCCGAAACATCACAAGGTTGCGAAGTCGCACCGAGTGTATCATGTGTGGGTGATTTGTGAATGCGAGTGTACAAATGTATTTTTAGGCGAGTGTATGAGCTCTGATGGAGTGTGTGTTTGTGTGTTTGTGTTGGGTCTCACCGCGTTAAGACTCGTCTCGGTGCAAAGGCAAGTTTCCAGGAGGGAAGTGAGTCGTGACCCTGGAGTCCATCACGGCGATGGGGGGATTGGACTGAGCGCTGCAGGCTGCAGACATGATCGAGGAAGTCACTTTCATGCTTGGCTCCCTGAAAGAAAAAAAGAAAAAAAATTAAAGAATAAAAAAACAAAAAGTGAAGTCCGGCAGGCTGGGCGGAGGCTTCATTCTGCGGAGACGAGGAAAACAAAAGACTGGAAATGTTTTATATTTAACCTGAACTCCATGTCAGTGACCTTAGTGTTTATACAACGCAACAAAAACATCGTATATAATTACACGCACTGGAATCTAAAGTGTAGGTGATCGATAGAAGATGACAAGCCTCAGAGATGGCACAGCTCCACCCATTGTGTCCTCCAGAAGGACAGGACGGTAAAAGCAGAGGTGTAGTAGAACAGTACAAGAGGAAAAACGACTGAAACAGGCTCTGAAATGTCCTCAAAGGTCAAAGGTGAACTTTAACGGATATTTCTAGGGGCCATTTAGGTGCAAAGAAACCTAAACTCATGCCATATTAACGATTAATTATTTTTGTGATCAGTTATTTTAAGTGATTCAATTGCTGCCATTTTGTTCAATTATTGACCTCATCAGCTCATAACTGGTGTTGCACTCCTGATGCTGGTGTAAATACAAATGTATACACTTTATAGTCTATTCTGATTAATTTGTACCTTAAAAACAAGTCTTAGCTTTAAAAACGAGGTGAGAGAAACGGTATCTAATGAATTGACCACAAAATCCTTTAAATCTCTTAAACTTAACTACTTAAACAAGTGAAAAAAACTGGTTTAAAAAATGTGAAAAATTTGTTTAAGGGAAAAAAAAATGTGATAAAAAAAAAATAAATAAAAATGTGAAGAAGTGGTTAAAAATGTGAACAATTTGTAAAAAAAAAAAAAAAAAAAAAAAAAAAAAAAAAGAAAGAAAGAAATATGGTAAAAAAAAAAAAAATGTGAGGAAAGTCAAAATGTGAAAATATGGTAAAGAAAAAAATTAAAAACTGTAAAAGTGTGGAAGTATAGTAAAAAAAATGTGGAAAAACTAGTAAACATGTGGGGGGAAAATGTTAAAAACAAAAATGAAAAAATAGTAAAAATGTGGAAAAAGTGGTTACAAATGTGAACAATTTGTAAAAAAAAAAAAATAATAAAATTGAAATATGGTTATAAAAATGTGAGGAAAGTCAACATATATATATATATATATATATATATATATATATATATATATATATATATATATATATATATATATATATAGTCAATATGGCAAAAAAAAGAGAAAAACTGTAAAAGTCTGAAAGAATACTAAAAAATGGGGAAAAACTAGTAAACATGTGGGGGAAAAATGTTAAAAACAAATGTGAAAAAATAGTAAAAATGTGGAAAAAGTGGTTACAAATGTGAACAATTTGTAAAAAAAAAAAAAAAAAAAAAAAAATTGAAATATGGTTCTAAAAATGTGAGGAAAGTCAACATATATACATATATATATACATATATATATATATATATATATATATATATATATATAGTCAATATGGCAAAAAAAAGAGAAAAACTGTAAAAGTCTGAAAGAATAGTAAAAAATGGGGAAAAACTAGTAAACATTTTGGGGGAAAATGTTAAAAACAAATGTGAAAAAACAGTAAAAATGTGAAAAGGGTTAAAAATTTTAAAAAGTAAATATTTGATGAAAATTGTTTAAAAAAATGTGAAAATGTGAAAAAATGGTAAAGTGAAAAATTATGAAAGAATCGTTAAATAAAAGGGGGAAAAACAGTAAATATGTGGAAAATTGGTAAAAACAAATGTTAAAAAATTTTAAAGTGGTAAAAAAAAGGGGAAAAAAAAGTAAAAAAAAAAAAAAAAAAAGACGTCTGAAATTGACAAAAAACGTTGCTGTTTATTCCAGAACCAGCTGAAACTACAACAAAAAGTACAAAAGTAAAAGGATATGTAAAAATATGTTTGTCAAAATAACAACAGTTTAACAGTATATAAAAAAAATAACTATAGATATAAACAACAAGAAACAAATCCAGTGACGTCTACAATCACATCTGTGTCTGCTGTCTTCAACACATTTGGATTCAACTTTATAACAACTTAAAATGGAACTAAAACACTTTGAAAAGAAGTAAATAAATATTGTTAATTTTTGTGTGAAAGTTTAAAGTATATGTGATGGTTGTTTGAGTTGGTCCTGGTGTCATGTGCATCATGATAAGCGTCCGTGTGAAACAACAACAGTGGAACCAATGTTTAGCAACAACAAAATTAAGGAAACAAAGCTTTGATTCAGGGAAATATTAATTAATCGATTTTATTTGATTAATCGATGAATTGTTTCAGCTCTAAAATTAACCCTCAGAGACCCAGAGGAACATCTGTTGCATCTGACTCCCCTGTATTTATTGACTTTTTTATACGTAAAAATGCCAGTTTTACATTCACTTTGTCTGACAATGGATGAATTTATAACAATTTAAATGAAAAGTCCAGTAAAACGTGGACCCTTTTCACAGTTAACCTTCAAAATTTTTTATATTTTGGTTGTTTTCTCATCACATTTGGCAAGTTACAAGCATTTTTTGCCTCAGAGGATGAAAAACCAAAGCTACAGAGCATGCATTAAAACTACTAAAGATACTGAAAACCTGAGCATTTGAAGAAATAAAAACAGTTTCTAGTGTATTTTCCTTTAATTCTACATGACGTTGACCCGTAAACATCAACCACATCTGTTTTGTTGAAGATTTAGATCTATTTTTCATCCGTTATTTTGTGTTACTATTGTTATTTTAGTATTTATGCTTGTTTTTTGTGTTCTCTACGATGCAACTGTTGGTATAAAACAAACCAAAAAAAAATAGATTAATTTTAGGGGGAAAAAAATGGGAAATATTAAGATGCGATTCATCTGTGGTGGATTTTTCGAAACACAAAGAATTTCCACTGTGAATTTTTTGGAAGCGATTTCCCTTTAAGCTTGTGTTAAAACAGCCCGGCATTATTTTGTAAGAGAAGGTATCTTTTTTTTTTTTTTTTTTTTTTTTCGAACGGTGGATCTCTCAGTTTGGAATGAAGCTCATGACGACATGTTTTCTAAATCCTCGGCCCTCCCTCGACACAGTTTTGAGGAGAAGTCTGTGGCGAAGCGAAGACAGGAAGCGAGACGGTGTATGTGAGTGTGGTCGAGGCAGCCGGTGGGAGATTAGTAGAGTTTTCTGCGAATGATCCTCGCCGACTGGCCAATCTGTTCAGCCGGGGCCTCGAATTCACGCAGACGGTGTGAGTAGTGACACCAACTGCTGCGACAGAAAGGGAGAGCGAGCAGGAAGTTCCATGGCACGCCGCCCCGTCACGTGACCGGTCGGCGCTTGGTCCACGTCCAGCCATCTGCTTTTTTTTTTTTCTTTCCCTATCTGACTTTTCCCCACCCGGATTTTACCGCTGTAGTTCTTGTTCTTCCAATGACGACGACCCAACGACTCACATTTGGCCTCGGAGAAGATATGTGTACATGACATTAATGTTTCCTGTGTAGGTGGAGTAATGAGTATTTTTGTAACTGATTCATTCATCGATTGTTTTCCTTGATTCAACTTGATTGACTGTTTGAATAAGTGAAAAAAGGGCAAAAATTTGAAAAAAAAAAAGGTTAAAAAACATGAGAAACAGTTAAAATTGAGAGAAAATGGTTGAGAAAAAAAAGAAAAAAAACAGTAAAAAAATATGAAAGACTGGTAAAAAAAAAAAAAAAAAGTGGGGGAAAAAGAGTAAAAATTTGGGAATTTTTGTTGAAAAAAAGTAAAAAAATAAAATAAAATAAAAATAGTAAAAATCATGACGAAAAAGGGTTAAAAAATGTGAAAATGTAATAAAAAAGTAAATGTTAAAAAAAGTGACAAAATTATACAAACGGGGAAAGGTAAAAATGGTAAAAAAAAAAAAAAAAAAAAAAAAAGGGAAAAAGGGACAAAAATAGAAATTTAAAAGAAAAAAAATAACAAATTGAAAAAAAAAAAAAAAAAGTGGAAAAACAACTAAAATGTCCATCACATGACAGGTCCAGCTTGGTCCACGTCCAGCCATCTGCTTTTTTTTTTTTCTTTCCCTATCTGACTTTCCCCACCCGGATTTTACCGCTGTAGCTCTTGTTCTTCCAATGACGACGACCCAACGACTCACATTTGGCCTCGGAGAAGATATGTGTACATGACATTAATGTTTCCTGTGTAGGTGGAGTAATGAGTATTTTTGTAATCAATTGTTTCCTTGATTCAACTTGATTGATTATTTGAATAAATGAAAAAAAGGGCACAAATTTGAAAAAAAAGGTTAAAAAACGTGAGAAACAGTAAAAATTGTCAAAAAATGGTTGAAAAAAAGGAAAAAAAAAAAGCAAAAATATGAAAGACTGGTAAAAAAAAAAAAAAAGCGTGGAAAAAAACAGTAAAAATTTGGGAATTTTTCTTCAAAAAAGTAAAAAAAAAGAAAGAAAAAGAAACAGTAAAAATCATGACGAAAAAGGGTTAAAAAATGTGAAAATGTAATAAAAAACTAAATGTTAAAAAAAGTGACAAAATTATACAAATGGGGAAAGGTAAAAATGGTAAAAAAAAAAAAAAAAAAAAAAAAAAAAAGGTAAAAAGGAACAAAAATAGAAATAAAAAAAAAAAAAAAAAAGAAAAAAATAACAAATTAAAAAAAAAAAGTGGAAAAACAACTAAAATGTCCATCACATGACAGGTCCAGCTTGGTCCACGTCCAGCCATCTGCTTTTTTTTTTTTCTTTCCCTATCTGACTTTTCCCCACCCGGATTTTACCGCTGTAGTTCTTGTTCTTCCAATGACGACGACCCAACGACTCACATTTGGCCTCGGAGAAGATATGTGTACATGACATTAATGTTTCCTGTGTAGGTGGAGTAATGAGTATTTTTGTAACTGATTCATTCATCGATTGTTTTCCTTGATTCAACTTGATTGAATGTTTGAATAAGTGAAAAAAGGGCAAAAATTTGAAAAAAAAAAAAGGTTAAAAAACATGAGAAACAGTTAAAATTGAGAGAAAATGGTTGAGAAAAAAAAGAAAAAAAACAGTAAAAAATATGAAAGACTGGTAAAAAAAAAAAAAAAAAGTGGGGGAAAAAGAGTAAAAATTTGGGAATTTTTGTTGAAAAAAAGTAAAAAAATAAAATAAAATAAAAATAGTAAAAATCATGACGAAAAAGGGTTAAAAAATGTGAAAATGTAATAAAAAAGTAAATGTTAAAAAAAGTGACAAAATTATACAAACGGGAAAGGTAAAAATGGTAAAAAAGAAAAAAAAAAAAAAAAAAAAAAGGTAAAAAGGGACAAAAAAAGAAATTTAAAAAAAAAAAAAAGAAAAAAAAATAACGTATTGAAAAAAAAAAAAAAAAAGTGGAAAAACAACTAAAATGTCCATCACATGACAGGTCCAGCTTGGTCCACGTCCAGCCATCTGCTTTTTTTTTTTCTTTCCCTATCTGACTTTTCCCCACCCGGATTTTACCGCTGTAGCTCTTGTTCTTCCAATGACGACGACCCAACGACTCACATTTGGCCTCGGAGAAGATATGTGTACATGACATTAATGTTTCCTGTGTAGGTGGAGTAATGAGTATTTTTGTAATCAATTGTTTTCCTTGATTCAACTTGATTGATTATTTGAATAAATGAAAAAAAGGGCACAAATTTGAAAAAAAAGGTTAAAAAACGTGAGAAACAGTAAAAATTGTCAAAAAATGGTTGAAAAAAAGGAAAAAAAAAAAGCAAAAATATGAAAGACTGGTAAAAAAAAAAAAAAGCGTGGAAAAAAACAGTAAAAATTTGGGAATTTTTCTTCAAAAAAGTAAAAAAAAAAGAAAGAAAAAAAAACAGTAAAAATCATGACGAAAAAGGGTTAAAAAATGTGAAAATGTAATAAAAAACTAAATGTTAAAAAAAGTGACAAAATTATACAAATGGGGAAAGGTAAAAATGGTAAAAAAAAAAAAAAAAAAAAAAAAAAAAGGTAAAAAGGAACAAAAATAGAAATAAAAAAAAAAAAAAAGAAAAGAAAAAAATAACAAATTAAAAAAAAAAAGTGGAAAAACCACTAAAATGTCCATCACATGACAGGTCCAGCTTGGTCCACGTCCAGCCATCTGCTTTTTTTTTTTTCTTTCCCTATCTGACTTTTCCCCACCCGGATTTTACCGCTGTAGTTCTTGTTCTTCCAATGACGACGACCCAACGACTCACATTTGGCCTCGGAGAAGATATGTGTACATGACATTAATGTTTCCTGTGTAGGTGGAGTAATGAGTATTTTTGTAACTGATTCATTCATCGATTGTTTTCCTTGATTCAACTTGATTGATTATTTGAATAAATGAAAAAAAGGGCACAAATTTGAAAAAAAAGGTTAAAAAACGTGAGAAACAGTAAAAATTGTCAAAAAATGGTTGAAAAAAAGGAAAAAAAAAAAAGCAAAAATATGAAAGACTGGTAAAAAAAAAAAAAAGCGTGGAAAAAAACAGTAAAAATTTGGGAATTTTTCTTCAAAAAAGTAAAAAAAAAAGAAAGAAAAAAAACAGTAAAAATCATGACGAAAAAGGGTTAAAAAATGTGAAAATGTAATAAAAAAGTAAATGTTAAAAAAAGTGACAAAATTATACAAATGGGGAAAGGTAAAAATGGTAAAAAAAAAAAAAAAAAGGTAAAAAGGAACAAAAATAGAAAAAAAAAAAAAAAAAAAAAAAAGAAAAAAATAACAAATTTAAAAAAAAAAGTGGAAAAACAACTAAAATGTCCATCACATGACAGGTCCAGCTTGGTCCACGTCCAGCCATCTGCTTTTTTTTTTTTCTTTCCCTATCTGACTTTTCCCCACCCGGATTTTACCGCTGTAGTTCTTGTTCTTCCAATGACGACGACCCAACGACTCACATTTGGCCTCGGAGAAGATATGTGTACATGACATTAATGTTTCCTGTGTAGGCTGAGTAATGAGTATTTTTGTAATCAATTATTTTCCTTGATTCAACTTGAAAAATTGATTATTTGAATAAGTGAAAAAAAGGTAATTTTTTTTAAAGGACCAAAAATGTGAGAAACATAGTAAAATTTGCAATAAAATGGTTAAAAAAGGGTGAAAAAAAGTAAAAATGTGAAAGACTGGTGAAAAAAATGTGTAAAAAAAACAAAAAAACTTTGGAAAAAAGTGTTTTAAAAAACCAGGTGAAAAAAGTAAAAATTCGTAAGAAAAAGGGGTTAAAAAAGATATGAAAATGGTAAAGATGTGAAAGAATGACGAAAAAGGAAAAAAATGTAAAAGTGAAAAAGTATTTTAAAAAAAAGCAACAAAAAAAACATGGAAAAAAAAATTGTCAAATTGTGGAAAAAATGGTAAAAAGTGACAAAAATAGAATTTTTTTTTTAAAAAATGCAAAAAAAAGAACAAATTAAAAAAAAAAAAAAAAAAAAGTGGAAAAACAACTAAAATGTCCATCACATGACAGGTCCAGCTTGGTCCACATCCAGCCATCTGCTTTTTTTTTTTCTTTCCCTATCTGACTTTTCCCCACCCGGATTTTACCGCTGTAGTTCTTGTTCTTCCAATGACGACGACCCAACGACTCACATTTGGACTCGGAGAAGATATGTGTACATGACATTAATGTTTCCTGTGTAGGCGGGGTAATGAGTATTTTTGTAATTGATTCATTTATCGATTGTTCTCCTTGATTCAACTTGAAAAATTGATTATTTGAATAAGTGAAAAAAAGGGCACAAATTTGAAAAAAAGGCTGAAAAAAATGAGAAACAGCAAAAATGGTAATACAATTTTAAAAAAGGGAAAAAAAAAACTAAAAATGTGAAACACTGGAAAAAACTGAAAAAAACAGCAAAAATGTGGGAATTTTACTTTTTTTTTTTTTAAAGACAAAACAATAGTAAAAATCGTGAAGAAAAAGGGGTTAAAAAGATGTGAAAATGGTAAAAATTTGATAAAGTAGAAAAAAAAAATTGACCAAAAATAGTAAAAAATAAAATAAAATAAAATAAAATAAGAAAAATAACAAAAATAGTAAAATTGTGTAAGAATAGTAAAAAATAAATAAATAAATAAATAAAGGGAAAAGAGTAGAAATGCAGAAAAGAAATACCAAAAAGTGTGTAAAACAAAATTCAAAACATGAAAAAAATATGGTAAAAATCTGGAAAATTTATAAAAAATTTTGCAAAATGGTAAAAAGTGAAAAAATACAAAAAATGTGACAGTGAAAAAAAAAATAGTAAAACTGAAGAAATGAGAAAAAATAGTAAAAAAGTGAAATAATGGTTAAAAGTTAAAAAAAATAAATAAATAAAAAAAAAAAAAATTAGAAAAAAAAAAAGGAAAAATGTGACAAGGACATGTCTGAAAATGAAAGACAACTGGTCCTTTACTCCAACAAACACAAAAAATATAAAAGTAAAAGGATATATTAAAAAAATAGAGAGAGAGAAATATCAACAATAACAACAGTATAAAACTATAAAAATATCTATAGATAAACAACAACAAAAAACCCAACACATTTCAACACATTTGTATAGTTTTCAGTCAGTTTACGTCATGAAGGTCACAGCTGCTGCTAATGTTAACGTGACACTGTTGCATTGCCTAGAACAGCGTATTTTGCGTTACATATAAATATATCTTAGTAAAACCAGCCCACATTTCAGGCTAAAAACTCCACCTTTCCTTTTCCAGTTTTGGCCTGGTGAACCCTGGTGAACCCTGGTGAACCCTGGTGAACCCCCCCTGCAGGTTCAGGTCTGAGGCCCCTCATCTCAGATCAGTGTGACAGAACCTCCCCTCCGCTGACACCCTCCATCTGTATCCATTCAGCGATTTGCACCGTGTTAAATGAAGACACTGTCAGCTCGGCGGAGTCCATATGGAATATAAAAAGTAAATGATTCAGCAGAGATAAAACTGTAAGACAACAAACATAATTGCGTTTCGATGTCAAGCCTCTTTGCGCGGCTTTCATATCCCGGATCATTTGCCTGCATCACTTTGGAACAGAACTTGTTTCAAATGGCTGCCTTTCTCTCCAATATTGTGCTAATGCATTTAATTTAATGTTCGCAGACGCTGTAATTGGTATAATATTGCTCTATAATACATTGAAGGAAACCTTAGCATTAAGCACTAAATTGAAATTTTGAAGCGAACGGTGAAAACGACTGTTGGGGCAAAGAAACCCCATTAAATGTAATTTGTTCTGCATGGCTGTGGGGGTAATGGTTACCGAGACACTCCTTTATTAAGTCGAATAGGTAGTGAGGTAGCTCTGGATTTGCTCTCTTACTCTCTTGCAGACACACACTCTTGTACACACCGGCGTAATGCTGTCGACACACTGTTAGCGAAGGTATTCAGCAAGGTGGAAGCTGTCGACCGCTGTTATTTCATCCACGACGGGAACACGTTAAGCAGCCGCTCCAGGACTGAGAAGACACATTTTTACTGTCGTCGCTGCTCGAGCTACTTGTGCTGAAAGGTGAGGAGAGAGAGGAGGAGAGGAGGGGAAAGCAACAGAAAGGAAAGGAAAGGAAAGGAAAGGAAAGGAAAGGAGGAGACGACAAAAGGAGGAGGAAGAAGTCGCTATATGGACAAAAGTATTGGGACACGTTGATAATATAATAATAATAATAATAATAATAATAATAATAATAATAATAATAATAATAATAATATAGTTTTATGTTGGGATAAATATCATTGTATTGTTAGTTTTGTCTAAATTGTTATTTTTGCTTCCAAAATGCCTCAGAGATGGTTTTGACTTTTGATTTTATTGGATTTTTTTTTTTTTTTTTATCCGTGACTATGATTTTAAATGTTTGTAAAATGTTTCCTGCTTTGACTGTAAATAATACAGGGTGGGGAAGCAAAATTTACAATGAACATTTAGTTGTTTTTTCTCAGCAGGCACTACGTCAATTGTTTTGAAACCAAACATATACTGATGTCATAATCATACCTAACACTATTATCCATACCTTTTCAGAAACTTTTGCCCATATGAGTAATCAGGAAAGCAAACGTCAAAGAGTGTGTGATTTGCTGAATGCACTCGTCACACCAAAGGAGATTTCAAAAATAGTTGGAGTGTCCATAAAGACTGTTTAGAATGGAAAGAAGAGAATGACTATGAGCAAAACTATTACCAGAAAGTCTGGAAGATACTATTAAAGAAGAATGGGAGAAGTTGTCACCCCAATATTTGAGGAACACTTGTGCAAGTTTCAGGAAGCGTGTGAAGGCAGTTATTGAGAAAGAAGGAGGACACATAGAATAAAAACATTTTCTATTATGTACATTTTCTTGTGGCAAATAAATTCTCATGACTTTCAATAAACTAATTGGTCATACACTGTCTTTCAATCCCTGCCTCAAAATATTGTAAATTTTGCTTCCCCACCCTGTAATTTTCTACCACAATTAACCATCTACTGTCTTCACATCTCCCATTAAACTTTAAGGAAATAATGATGTTTATAAACTATATGGACATAAATATTGGGACACATCATGTCTACAGCTGTAAGACGTTGATTTGGGATATAAACAAAAATAAGCGACTTTGACTTTTGACCTTTGACCACCAAACTTTTTAACAGTTCCTCTTCAGGCCAGTCAAATACAAATGCTGCGTTTCCACTGCGTGGTGCCGACTCGACTCTGCTCGGCCTTTTTGCGTTTTCATTACAAAAAAGGACCTGGAATCTGGTACCCGGTACTAGTTTATTGGTATCACCTCCACCGAGGTTCCAAGCGATACTAGACTGTGACGTATAACACTGCAGACCACTGATTGGTCAGACAGTTTTCTCTGTGACCTACTGTTTTACGAAAAACAGATGCGGAAGTTGACAGTAAATATAGCGGTACATTAATCCACATGATAACAGCCCAAAACTACACCATGGTGGCTGACGTAAAAATTCAGACGAGACAACACGCAACGAGCCAGTTTATCAGCAACACTCTGAACAGACGACATGAAAGTAACGCGCCACATCGCTATGACGACCAGGTACTGTAAAGTCGGTAGTATCTTGTAATGGAAACAGTCTCCAGGAATACCGAGTCGAGCTAAGCTGGTTCCATGTAGTGGAAACGCGGCAAAAGATTTTTGGTGATGATGCTTTAAAAAGAATGAACAAAAAGTAAGTTCACAACAACTAAATCTAATCAGTTCACCCTCAACTCCAGATTTCAGACGAACATATGCAAGATGAAATGGACAAGAACCTGAAACATCTGTCAATCACTTACAGAGACATAAAGACATAGTTTGTAAGGTTACAGCAAATTTGACCTTTGACCAAATTTTTGACCATGTCTAAGACACTTGGGCCAAATTTTAACACACTACCTCACAGACAAACATGAGGTCACAGTGGCCTTGACCTCTGACCACCACCAGACCACAGCAGCTTTGATCTTTGACCAAAGTTCTAACAACTTCACACACAAGTGCAAGTCTAATAAGTTTGGGCAAAAGGTCACTGCAGTCCTGAGGTTTTTCACAAGAATGGACAGATGTGAGGTCACAGTCACCTTGACCGTTGACCACCAAAATCTAATCAGTTCATCCTCAACTCCAGATTTCAGACGAACATATGCAACATGGAATGGACAAGAACCTGAAACATCTGTCAATCACTTACAGAGACATAAAGACATGGTTTGTAAGCTTACAGCAGATTTGACCTTTGACCAAATTTTTGACCATGTCTAAGACACTTGGGCCAAATTTTAACACACTGTCTCAGAGACAAACATGCGACCTTGACCTTTGACCACCACCAGACCACGGCAGCTTTGATCTTTGACCAAAGTTCTAACAACTTCACATACAAGTGGAAGTCTACGAAGTTTGGGCAAAATTTAAAGTCATTTTCTCACAGCAGTCCTGAGGTTTTTCACAAGAATGGACAGATGTGAGGTCACAGCGACCTTGACCTTTGGCCACCAAAATCTAATCAGTTCATCCTCAACTCCAGATTTCAGACGAACATATGAAGCATGAAATAGACAAGAAACACCTGTTTATCACTGACAGAGGTATAAAGACATGGTTTGTAAGGCCACAGCAGCTTTGACCTTTGACCAAAGTCTTGACCACGTCCAAGACATTTGGACCAAATTTTAAAACACTTTCTCACAGACAAATATGAGGTCACAGCAACCTTGACTTTTGACCACCACAAGGTTACAACAGCTTTAACCTTTGACAGAAAGTTTTTTTTTTTTTCGTTATAAGTTATAACCATTTCACACACATATCTAAGTCTAAGAAGTTTGGGCAAAATTTAAAGACATTTGGTCACAGCAGTCCCAAGTTGTTTTTTTTAATTTAATTTAATTTTTTTACAAGAATGGACAGATGTGAGGTCACAATGCCCTTGACCTTTGGCCACCAAAATCTAATCAGTTCATCCTCAACCTACAACACCTGCTATCACTGACACAGAGGCTTTGACCAAAGTCTTGACGATGTCTAAAACATTTGGTAAGAGATTTGAAGACATTTTCTCACAGAAAAACATGAGGTCACAGCTTGACCTTTTACCACAGCTTTGACCTTTGACTGGAGTTCTAACCATTTCACGCACAAGTGTAAGTCTAATAAGTCTGGGCAAAAGTTAAAGGCATCTTCTCACCGTAGCACTGAAATTTTTGACAAGAATGGACAAATGTGAGGTCACAGAGCCCTTGAATTTTGACCACCAAAATCTAATCAGTCCATCTTCAACCTACAACACCTGCTATCACTGACACAGAGGCATGAAGACATGGTTTATTTGAGAGGCCACAGCAGCTGTGACCAAAGTCTTGAGTATGTCTAAGATGTTGGGGCCAAATTTCAGGACATTTTCTCACAGACAAATATGGGGTCACAATGACCTTGACCTTTGACCACCCAAATCCAATCAATTAGTCCTCAGCTCCAGATGAACATACAGGCAGATCTTTGAACAGTGGGATGGATGACCTTTGACCACCTGAATCAAATCAATTCATTGCTCAGTTAATATGAATATTTGTACCAAATCTGAGAGCCCCAATAATTTTTTTTTTGCAGTTTATGATCAAATCAAAGCAAATGACACCAACTTCAAGCAGTTCCTGAGATATCTCGTTCCCAAGAATCGTTGCAGAAGCACCAAAAGAAAAGTAAAGTAGGTAAAAGAGGAAAATGAGAAGCTTAGAGGGAGAAAGAAGACAAGAACAAATGCAGCAAAAAAAAAAAAAGGAAAGAGCAGCATGTTGAGGAGAAAGAGGATGATGTGGGACAAAAGACGAGGGACGAGATAAAAACAAGTGGAAGAGTGAAAGGAGGAGCTGGGAGAGAGGAGAAGGTGGATGATGGGGGACAAAGAAAAAGGAAAGAATGGAAAAAGGCGGGATTAAGCGTGAGAAAACGGAAGGGGGTGAAGAGATAACGGAAAGAGCAAAGATGGAAGAAGTGGAGGAGGAAGGAGAGGACAAAGGGGGAAAGGAGAGGAGATGAACGAGGCAACAAAGAAATGAAGGAAAGGAGACGAGGAGAGGGAAGGAGAACAGAAGAATAAGAAGGGGAGGGAGGGAGGGATGGGAGGGAGGTAGGTGAAGAGAGGAGGAAGAGAAGGAGGTCCCAGTGGAGGACGGGAGATCAAACACAGACTCTAAGTCAAACTCCACAGAGAGATCTTAAACCTTCTTTGTAATTGGAATTTTAAAAGTTAATACAAAGACGCTCCTTCAGTAAGATGTCTTTAGCAGATAGAATAAAACACAAGGAGGAATCTTTTTGTCCCTTAAAGCACTCACTTTTCATTTCAGTGGCAGACATGTTCAGTCACATGAAGAAGCTTCAGGATTCGGGCTCATATATGTTTGTTATTAATATTATTTTTGCATTGCTATAGTGCTTTTTTTTTTCTTTTTTTTTTTTTTCCTATAACAAACTAGCACCTGAACATGGTGTGAAGTCAGTGAAGGCCACTCGGTGCCCCCCCCAAAAAAAACAGTTCCAATTGACTACCATTGAAGACTCAAAGAAACACCAAGAAGTTTCAGTTTTTTTTTCCAGGAAAGATGGTGACATTCACTTTAAAGAAGTGATAGAAAACTCACAAGTGACATTTTCAGGCCTTTGCCATAATAATATGATTATTTAATAAATAAATAAATAAATAAATAAATAAATAAATAAATAAAATTACACTGGGTTACAAAAAAAATGTTTTTTGCAAGTTGTCTAGGTTTTTTCAACTGAATTCGGACCATTTTGCACCGCTAAATCCAAAAATGACATCTGTTTTTCTCAATCAGGTCAGGTTTTTTTTGCTAATTTGATTTTGAAAAATTTGATCTTCTCACAAAATTGATTACATTGTTGTGACTTTATCAGTTGATTTTTTATATAGTTCTCACCCAAAATAGGTTTTAAGAGGAAAAAAAAACATTTTCTAACAGGATTCCTGTTAGGTACGATGGTGTATTCAGCGCAGATGTAGCAGAATACATCAGGCTTATTTTTGCAAGATCTTCTAGTCGAAGCCATTTCATTCACCTGTAATATTAAAAAAAACATGAATCATAAATTGGCAAAAGTAAAATCTTCAGAACTCGTTTACTGCAAGAAATATGAAAGAATTTTGTATCATATGATGTGAAAATGCCCATAAATGTAAGCAAAAATGTTAAAAAGCCAATATGTAGCATAGTTCAGAAAGTTGATCTGATTGAGCAAAATGAATGTGATTTTTGGTTTCAGCACACCAAAATTATCCTAAATCAGCTCAAAAAACTTCAACAATAAATTTGTTGTTTGTTTAAAGCTGCGTATGACTTTCATCACCGATTTTAAATCAAATCTGTAAAACCTGAGTCATAGCCTAAGTTAGGGTTGCACGATTTATCGTTGAAAGATCGGGATCTCGATTCACGCATGTACGCGATCTCATTTCTAAACACTGACGTTTCTTAAGTGTTTTATTTCATGGGCTGCATTACAAACAAATGCCACAAACACAGAACCAACGCCGCCTCTTCCCTCAACCAATGGTAAAGCATCTTTATAACACATGACCCTGCTGCTGTCGGCTGTAGTTCATTGAACAAAGAGTGAATTACAGCAGAGAAACGTCTGCGGTAAAGAGAGGGAAATGGATGAAAACCCCAGTGGTAGTGGTGAGAGACACCCACCCGAACTTGTACCCAGTAAAGGTTCGCATTCGGCGATGTTAGTCTCATGTCGGTCTTTTCTGTCGTCCAGATCCAACTGTGTTTTCACTTTCACTTCTCTGACTTCTGCCCTGCTGTTCTTCTTCTCCTTTTCTTTTCTTTGCCAGTGAAGATTAAATGCAAACCATAAAATAAATAAATAAAATTTTTTAAAAATTAAAAAATTGTAAAAATCTGACAAAATTGTAACAATCTGAAAAAAATGGAAAATAGTACAAATGTGATAAAATAGTAAAAACAAATATGAGATCTAGTAAAAACATGAAAAAATAGTACAAATAAATAAAATAAAAAATGATTTAAAAAAGGGGAAAAAACTTGTGGGGGGAATGGTAAAAAATGTGGGGGGAATGGTAAAAAAGTAAAAATGTGGAGAAAAAAAAAACTGTTAAAAAACAAGTGAAAAACTGTAAAAACAAATATGGGAAATTGTAAAAAATATGAAAAAAACTTGAAATAAATAAATAAAATTAATTAAATAAAAATTAAAAAAAAAAAAGGGAAAAAATTGTAAAAATGGGGAAAAAATTGTTAAAAAACAAAGTAAAAAAAAATTTAAAAACAAATATTGGAAATTGTAAAATATATATATATATATATATATATATATATGAAAAATAAATAAATAAATAAAAATAAAAAAGAGGGAAAAAATAGTAAAAATGGGGGGGGGGTAAAAAAAAAAAGTAACGTGGAAGAAATTCTTTAAAAGTGAAAAAAAAAAACTACAGATTTGTTAAAAAAAAAAGTGTGATCAAAGTCATACGCTGCTTTAAAGGGTTAATAACTGTCAGAATGTATTGTTTAACTAATGTTTGCAACCTTTGTTTTTACAGAAGTGAATATTTCCACCGTATATAAAATGCAAACCATAAAAATCAAAGCAGTTTTGTTTTTTCTTTTCTTTCTTTCTTTCCATGGGTTTTGTCAGTAATGTGAGGACGGCGGCGGGGCGGTGGTGCAGCCGTGGGAGCTGCAGAGTTTGCTCTGCGGAGGAACAGATGGGAGAAAGTCGCCAGGGGAGGATGAATTCCGGTCAAAAAGAAGGTGACAGCAGAGCGTGACCGCCAACATGTCCGCCACATACTTCTCCCTCTGTCTCCTGTGAAACCATCATTTCACTGCAGCCTGTCTGCCATTGGCTTCCTCTACCTATTCTACAATTTCCCCCATTTTTTTGGTTTCTTTCTGGTGTTTTCAGTCATTAAACCCTGCTTTTGCACTCATTCAGACAAGCTGGGAGGGGTTGGAGAGAAAGGGGGAGGCTCAGGTTTTGATAAGTATCAGGGGAATAGCAGAAATATACACAGTATAAATGTGTCTGCAGGGGATATTTGGCTCTGGGATACTTTCAATATTTGCACAGTCCTTTTATTTGGTGTGTAGTTCGCCGCAATGTTTCGTCTTTGTGTCTTTTTCCTGTATGAAACTATCTGAGCTTTTCATTTTTTTGTTCATTTCTGATGAAGTTGGCCAGTTTCCAAACTCCTGAAAGTCAGATTTGCAAGGCTTTTTTTTTTTTTTTTTTTTCCTTATGAGTCTGTTTGGCGGCTTCTGGCCAAAAAAACCTACTAAATCCTCCCCAAAAGCGCCGGTAACTCTGGATGATTAGGAGCCAAAGCGAACCCGAGACGTGACTTCTTCACCCGGCGAGTTTTGTGGAAGGCGGATCATTAAGAGCGAAAGACCAAACGGGCCAAAACTTTGAAGCTGTTGGACGGTTTTTTAGCGGCATTGAGACTAATTCAACGCGAGAACTGAAAGTTCAGCTGCCCACTGTTTGACTTTTCTAAGAATGATTCCAGTTTTCAACCAGGAGACGGATCCTACTGGAAGAAGTGATTGACAGTGATTTCTGATGAAGCGATAAACAGCGTGAAATTAAAGGGAATTTGTCAGCTTTTTTTTTTTTGTTTAATGACAGGCAGGTAACAGCAGTGACAGACCAGAACTTCTATCTCGAAGAAGAATGATGAATTATAGGAAATAAAGGTAGAAGTAGAAACAAAGGTAAAAACCTGTGTGAACAAAGTTAAAATGTGGAAAAATGCTTAAAAAATTGGAAACAGTAAAAATCCGAAAAAATAGTAAAAAGTGGAAAAAATTAGCAAAAATGGTAAAAACAGATGCAACAAAATGGTAAAAAAAAATAAAAGGAAAAACTTAAAAATAGTAAAAAAATGTGGGGAAAAAAAAACTGTAAAAACAAATCTGGGAAATAGGAAAAATATGATTTTTTTTTTTTTTTTAAATTAAAAAAAATTAAAAATAAAATAAAAAATTTAAAAAGTGGAGAAAATAGTAAAAATGTAGGGGGGAAATGTAAAAAAAGTAAAAATGTGAAAAAAAATTGTAAAAAAAAAAAAAAAAAAAGTGAAAAATCTGTAAAAATCAGAAAAGGACATGTCCGACAAACAACTAACTTGTCCTTTATTCCAGAACCAACAACCATAAAAAGTATAAAAGTAAAGTGTGTGTGTGTGTGTGTGTGTGTGTGTATGTATGCATATATATATATATATATATATATATATATACATACATACATATACATACAAGCAAATAACAGCAGTGACAGACCGGATCTTCTGTCTCGGAGACGAATGATGAATTATACGTATGTGCAAACAACAAAACAAGTACAGATGTGGTCGAAGGCTTTTCAGATGATGGGAACAGGTGTGGTTAGCATCAAACAGTTTGACATTTTTCTTTTAGATTTAGAGTTTGTCCAAATCTGTTTTCAATTGTGCAGATCTATTCTGATCTGTAAAACTTTAGAAAAGGGAGCTGCAGTTCGTCAAGTACCAAAACATGTCGTTAAGGATGGGCATCCATTTAGGCTTCTTTGGAATCATTTGCTGCGTCTGTTTATCAGCCACGTGTCGTCACATCATGGCCATAATCTGATTCAGAAAGTTTTGTTATGTAGAAGAACATACAATAAACATACTGTACTTGAGTTATTTTTTTCAAATTAATAAAAAAAACTTATTCAAGAGGTAAAAAAAAAAAATAGTAAAAATGTGGAAAAAAAATTGTCAAAAATGTGGAAGAAATAGGTAAATATGAAAAAAGGCAAAAATAAATGTGAGAAAACTGCAAAAATTTGGAAAAATGGAATAGATAGATAGATATGAAAAAAATGTAAAAAGGGAAAAATAGTAAAATGTGGAAAAAAAACAGTAAAAACAAATGTGGAAAAATTGTTAAAAAAAAAAATATATGAAGAAAATGGGGGAAAAAGGTGAAAAAATTGCAAAAATGTGTGTGTGGGGGTGGGGTAAAAAAAAAGGGAAAAAAGCAAAAATGTGGGGTGAAAAAAAGGGGAAAAAAAAAAACTCTAAAATTCTGAAAAATACATCTGAAAATGACAACTTGTCCTTCATTCCAGAACAAACAACAACCACAAAAAGTATAGATGTAAACAGATGTATAAAAATATCTCCTGTATATAGAATTAACAACAACATCACAACAATAACACTATATAAACATCTAAAACTACTGATAACAGAAGCAGAACAGCTGAACTGTGATCAGTCCCGTCCTCAGTGTGACTGTATTAAAGCGGGCTGTTCTTCCAAACAGGAGCAGACAAAGCCAAAGCCATGGGCCACCACCATCCCCTTTACTGTGTGCTTCATGTGTGAATACCCAGCATGCATTAGGTGGCGGTGGCTGTCGGTAGGTGAGCCCGGGGCTAAATTACAGCTCTACACTCGATTGTGTTGAAGGACAGTCTTTACTGAGCACCCAAGGGCCCACATAACCTCAGCTGAGGCCATTAATACACCGGGTTAAACCATAAAGCCCCGTTAACAACCTCCGACACACACACACACACACACTAAAGTAACAAAGAAGTCATGTTATCAGTCGCATTACACAACCGTACACAACACTGAATAACTGAAGCTTTTCTCACGAACGTCTTCACTTCTTTATAAAACGGTCTATTTCTTAATAACAGTGTACAGCGTTATTTAAACCTGTTTTTTAACTTGTTTAGTACGTTTTAATAATCTGGAGATGCTTTTAAAGTAGGGGCCAAAGGTTCTAATCTGACCCGTGGGACGAATTCGCAAAGTGGAAAAATTACACTGAAGATATTAACAATAAAATGTGTCAAATGTGTTTTATTTCAGGTTCCACATACAGACCAGTAGGAGGATTTCTTCTTGGATTAATATGAAAAAAAAAATAAATAAATAAAATAATTAAAAAAAAAAAAATAAAATAATAATAATAATAATTAAAAAAATAATAATAATAATAATAACAATAATAATAATAATACATTTTGTCTGTAAATAATGACAACTCCAATTTTTTTCTCTTTGTTTTAACGCAAAACAAACATAAAATTTTGAAAATATTTACATTAACAAACTATACTTGAACAACAAAATGTGAATAGCCTGAACATGAAATGTCTTTAAAAATTATGTGCAATAGTAACAATATTCTGCTTGTTATTAAATGCATATGTATAAATGATAACTTGTTAAAACTGCACTAATTTTTCTGAAGATTTTTTTTTTCAGGTTATTCACTTATTTTGTGACTGGATAGTTTGTAAATGTAAATATTTTCATAATTTTACTTTGTCTTATTGAAAAAAAGAAGAGAAAATTTTGGTTTTGTCATTATTTCCAGGTTATGGTAGGTAGGTTTACCAATCCGATCCAGTTCAGATCAAATGAGGCTAAATGTGGAACCTGAACTAAAATGAATTTGAGTAATTTAAGTGTAATTCAAACATATTTCATATAATAGATGCACATACTGTACTGAACAGATATTATGGACAGTGGATGTAAATGTCATCTTAACACATTATCACTTCCTGTTCCTACTATGTGGAGTTAGAGAATAACCACTAATTAAACATACATTTGTGTTGAAGTAATGACTGGAAATGACAAAAATGGGGCAAATATTGCTCATTCCTCATTTTATATTGACATCCTCATATAATGGGCTATTGTTTTATAGATAGATAGATAGATAGATAGATAGATAGATAGATAGATAGATAGATAGATAGATAGATAGATAGATAGATAGATAGATAGATAGATAGATAGATAGATAGATAGATAGATAGATAGATACTATTGCTCCGTTTACTGTTTAGTGTCAAGCTATTTGTGATACAGGGATAATAAAGAGAGCTAACCTTTAATTTTTTATTTTATTTATTTATTTTTTTAAACCACTCCCACTTCAAATATCTGGCCAATCACAGATTAGTTATCAAACACCACATGACAATTTTTTATTTTTTATTTTTTGGTTATTTTTGCAATTTTTTGTCGGAAAAAGAACAGATCTCTCAATTTTTTTGCAAAGTATTAAATAACCTCCAACAGTGAATGAAAAAATAAATAAATATATTTGGAACTGAATGCAGGAGACATTTGATCTATATCTGTTACCACGGCAACAAAATTCAACAAAAAACCTACCATTTTCTTTAAAATTTTCACCACCAACACCTTTACTTAACACTGAAAGAACTTGAAAAGTTGTTTAGGTTCATTTTCTGACTGAAGTTTGTTAAAGTACAACACTTGGATATGGCAAAAACACGCATTTTCAACATTAAAACTAAACTTTCTATTGGGGTCCAAGAGCCTTTTTGTCCGTCTGAACCCATTACACATGCCTAAAATATCCAGTATGCTTGGGTGAAACTTTTATGGGTGAATTATTGAGAGATTTTGCCACATAAAAGACAAATAATAGATGTGCAAGTTTGTTTTTTTAAGCTTTCTAATACGCAATAAGTACTAATAATAAGTATAATAATAAGAATAATAATAAGAATAAGTAACAAGTACCAATCTGTGCTGGGCCCTAACTATTTATAATGGAAAATGTTGTATTAGCATCATAGCAGGGAAAGTTTTGCTAATTCAAAAGAAATTCACTGAGATTCAGTAGAATTTTCCCACATATTATCGATATTGAATGTGACAAAAGAAACAGGACAGGTTTAAAAACACTTATAAAAGCTAACTCTTGGTGTAAAAATGGCATATTTAAAATGGCTTAATACGACCGTTTGACCGATTTTGTTTCACGACGTCAAGAAACACACAGAGTGGAGGAGATTCACAATGATGACAAACTAACAACCAGAAGGAAACCGGTGGAATTGAATTAGCCGAGTCCTCATTAGCATTACTGAAACCCACCCTGTCATTTGAGCAAAGAAAACCAAGAACAGTGTTCAAATGAACAGGATATATCTGGTACTAAATAACATTTCCACAGTGTGACAGAGGAGATGTTTGTAGAAACCAAACCCTGAAGTAGAACAAGAAAAACAGCAGTTTAGTGACGCCTTCACTGACCAGGACTACGGTAGGAAAAGGAAGAGCTGTCTTACACTTGTCAATATTCTACATGTTAAAATGGTTAACCCTTCATCAGGCAAGCGACTATTTTTGGTCATGTGGTACTGAAGTAATGGTACTAATGTAGGGAATGATGTTCAAAGGGATAATGTGGATGTGGACAGGTGTCTGCATCAGCACGCATGTTGTTCTAATGTTAGAAAATACATGTTCCTGTCACCTTACATGTGTTTTTCTTGGATTTTTTTTTAATATTTACTCTTACTTGATTGATTGTTGTTGTTTTTTTTTGCACTTGCAGGTATGAAACCAAATATGCTAACTTCACTGACCATGATTTTCTCGTTAACCTCCTGAGACCCAGGAAAGCCACAGGGTTTGGAGTTTTGGAGTTTTGGAGTTTTGACCCCGCCCCCTAAACAGGAGGCAAGGGGTACTGTTAAGTTTGTTTGTTTGTTTGTTTGTTAACCCTCTAGCAGCAAAACTATTGGTTGAATTCAAACCGAATTGGGTTTAGAGATTGCAAGTGATCCAGAATAGATGTCACTACATTTTGGGAAAAGCAGGTCAAAGATCAAATTTTTATTGATTTTTTTTCAATCAGTTTTTTCCCCCATTTACTTATAATGGGCAAAATTTCAAATGTCCATAACAGCAAAACTATTGGTGGAATTCATACAAAATTGGGTTTATAGATTACCAGTGACCCAGAATAGATGCGATTACATTTTGGTAAAAGTAGGTCAAAGGTCAAATTTTTTATTCATTTTTTTCTATCAGTTTTTTCCCCATTTACTTATAATGGGCTAAATGTCAAATGTCCATAACAGCAAAACTATTGGTGGAATTCATACAAAATTGGGTTTATAGATTACCAGTGACCCAGAATAGATGTGATTACATTTTGGTAAAAGTAGGTCAAAGTTCAGGGTTTTTTTTAATGAATTTTATCATTTTTTTATTCGCCCATTTACTTATAATGGGCAAAATTTTAAATGTCTATAGAGGCAAAAACTATTGGTTGAATTCATACCAAATTGGGTTTAGAGATTGCAAGTGATCCAGAATAGATGTCACTACATTTTGGGAAAAGCAGGTCAAAGGTCAATTTTTTATTGATTTTTTTTCAATCAGTTTTTTCCCCCATTTACTTATAATGGGCAAAATTTCAAATGTCCAAAAGAGCAAAACTATTGGTGGAATTCATACAAAATTGGGTTTATAGATTATCAGTGACCCAGAATAGATGTGACTATATTTTGGTAAAAATAGGTCAAAGTTCAAATTTGTAATGAATTTTATCATTTTTTTATTTGCCCATTTACTTATAATGGGCAAAATTTCAAATGTCTGTAGAAGCAAAAACTATTGCTTGAATTCATACCAAATTGGGTTTAGAGATTGCAAGTGATCCAGAATAGATGTCACTACATTTTGGGAAAAGCAGGTCAAAGGTCAAATTTTTATAGATTTTTTTTTTTCAATCATCCCCCCCCCCCATTTACTTATAATGGGCAAAATTTCAAATGTCCAAAAGAGCAAAACTATTGGTGGAATTCACATAAAATTTTGTTTAAAGATTGCCAGTGACCCAGAATAGATGTGATTACATTTTGGTAAAAGTAGGTTAAAGTTCAAATTTTTAATGAATTTTATCATTTTTTTATTCGCCCATTTACTTACAATGGGCAAAATTTTAAATGTCTATAGAGGCAAAAACTATTGGTTGAATTCATACCAAATTGGGTTTAGAGATTGCAAGTGATCCAGAATAGATGTCACTACATTTTGGGAAAAGCAGGTCAAAGGTCAAATTTTTATTGATTTTTTTTTCAATCAGTTTTTTTCCCCCATTTACTTATAATGGACAAAATTTCAAATGTCCAAAAGAGCAAAACTATTGGTGGAATTCATACAAAATTGGGTTTATAGATTACCAGTGACCCAGAATAGATGTGACTATATTTTGGTAAAAATAGGTCAAAGTTCAAATTTGTAATGAATTTTATCATTTTTTTATTCACCCATTTACTTATAATGGGCAAAATTTCAAATGTCTGTAGAAGCAAAAACTATTGGTGGAATTCATACCAAATGGGGTTTATAGATTGCCAGTGAACCTGAATAGATCTCATTACATTTTGGTTAAAGTAGGTCAAAGTTCAATTTTTTAACGAATTTTACCATTCTTTTTTTTCCCCCATTAAATTACAATTGGTGAAATTTCAAATGTTCGTAGCAGCAAAACTATTGGTTGAATTCATACCAAATTTGGTTTATAGACTGCCAGTGACCCACAATAGATCTCATTATGTTTTGGGGAAAGTAGGTCAAAGTTAAATTTTTCATTAATTTTATCATTCTTTTATTCCTCCATTTACTTATAATGGATCGAATTTCAAATGTCTATAAAAACATCAATTTTGTTTCAATTTACTTCAAACTTGGCACATATATAAAGGCAATTGAAATGCTGACATCAGCACATGCATAAACATGACGACATCAGCTGGATCGATGCCAAAATAAGATACAATATGTGTGAGGGGCGGAGTTTGTTGTAGCTGGAACCACTTTGTTTGTTTGTTTGTTTGTTTGTTAACACTTAAGCATCAAAACTATTGGTTGAATTCATACCAAATTTGGTTTACAGATTACCAATGACCCAGAATAGATGTCATTACATTTTGGGAACAGTAGGTCAAAGTTCACATTTTTTTTATGATCTTCCTATTTTACTTATAAAGGGTCAAATACATGCGAGGGGCGGGGTTTGTTGTGCCTGGCACCACTTGTTTAGTTAAATAATTGCCTATATTGGGTATTGCCTATGTATACAGATGCATTTTTTAACGTTTTTATGGAATGTCCTTTGCGGTGGATGTTTTTTTTTTTTTTGTAAAAAGCTGCTAAACTGTGGTCCACAAACAGAAAACCCATAGCTGGATCTGGGAGGATAACAACAATAACACACAAGTAATAAAGTCCTACTATGTCGTCCAATAACACACTGACGTTGACATGTTTAATTTGAGAGTATTTCTATGAGTGCCCTATACATGTGTAAGGTCTGAATGAATGTAATCCCTACACCTGCATGCACTCACACACAGATTATGTAAATGCTCTTAAACATGTCGTATTCTTTGGATTATAGCTTCATATGTGCCCTGTCGCTCACATTATGCATTGAGTCCAAACAAATACATGCACAGACCAGCAGAAAAAAAACACACATCTACGTACTCAAACAGACTCACATAGAAAGACATAGGAAGTGGAAATCTCATTCCAAAGAAAGCAATTACATGTGGTCCGCACTCACACAATGATACACACCCATACAGGCTACAAACCTCCCACCACCCACACTCCCCAGAGCTTTACAGGCAAACTGATCACACAGACTGCGATCCAAGCAAACAGATGCTGCGACGCACCAACACATGCACAAATGAATACCAGTTTTTAGGAATCCATCATATGTGCTTTTCCTCCGTCGACTGCCTCTCGCATACTAAAACACAAGAACCGTCCAACCGAAACTCGGAAACGCTGCACAAACCGCAGAGTTCTGAGTGTAAACCTCAGCAGACGAGTTAAATGTTAGTCGTCAAAGTTAAAAAAACAAAAAATACAGACTTCACCTCGACGAACTATGAGCAGCTGAAACTTCTGTCCATTTAGAAAGAACTACAAAATGCAGGTCTTAACTGTCAACTAAGTAGTGCAACATTTACCGGAAAAGTGTGGTGTTAGTGTTTATTACCAAAAAAAAAAATTGCCAAAACTCACAAGGATAGCTACGAGAACATTGGTATTATGTAATTTTCTAAAATTAGGTGTTAGCAAGTAAAGAACCGACACCAGTGGGAATGTTTTCTGTAAGGTTTGGTAGATGATCTGTAAAAACAAAGCACATCAACAAACCTTGACATTAGCATTTGTAGCTTATTAACAAACAGGTAACTTAGCACATATAGCATAGCAACAAACACTGAACTTAGCATGTGTAGCACATCAATAAATGCTACATTAGCATGACAAAGTGTATTAAAAATATTAACTCAACCATAGGACATCAACAAACACTGAAATATGTGGTAAATTAAAAAATAGGTTATTGGAAAATATAGCGTTTTTGACTAGAAGGTAAGTTAGCAAATAGACAAACAGGTACTTAGTAAACAAAGCATATCAACAAACAGGTAATAGCAAATGTAACATATCTATAAACAGTTAACTTTGCAAATATAGCATATCAACAAACAGGTAGTTTAGCAGGGATAGCATGTCCGCAATTTAGTAAATATAACATCAACAAACGGCTAACTTTGCAAATATAGCATATTGACCAACAACTAACTTAGCTAATATAGCATAGTGACAAACAGCTAACTTAGCACATATAGCATATCGACAAACAGTTAGCTTAGCAGATATAGGATTTAACAAAAAGCTAACTTAGCAAATATATCAACAAACAGGCCATTTAATGAATATAACATACCAACAAACAGCTAACTTAGCACATATTGCATATCGACAAACAGTTAGCTTAGCAGATGTAGGATTTTGACAAAAAGCTAACTTAGCAAATATAGCAAAAACAGGCAATTTAATGAATATAACATATCAACAAACAGCTAACTTAGCAAACATAGCATATCAACAAACAGCTAACTTAGCTAATACAGCATACTGACAAACAGCTAACTTAGCACATACAGCATATCGACACAGTGAGCTTAGCAGATATAGGATTTTGACAAAAAAGCTAATTTAGCAAATAAATCAACAAACAGGCCATTTAATGAATATAACATACCAACAAACAGCTAACTTAGCTAATATAGCATATCGACAAACAGCTAACCTAGCACATATAACATATCGACAGTTAGCTTAGCAGATAAAGGATTTTGACAAAAAAGCTAACTTAGCAAATATATTAACAAACAGGCAATTTAATGAATATAGCATATCAACAAATAGCTAACTTAGCAAACATAGCATATCGACAAACAGCCAACTTAGCAAACATAGCATATCGACAAACAGGTAACTTAGCTAATATAGCATATCGACAAACAGCTAACTTAGCACATATAGCATACTGACAGTTAGCTTAGGAGATATAGGATTTTGACAAAAAAGCTAACTTAGCAAATATATCAACAAACCGGCAATTTAATGAATATAATATATCTGCAAACAGTTAGCTTAGTAAATGTGGCATATCACCAGGCCTATCAACTGTCATCAAGTCTTTGGGTTGGGGAGGGGGGGGGTTTGATCATATATTCAGACACTTATACGTGAATGAAGGATACCGGATGAACACCTCATACATTATTAGCCGACACGGTTTGATTGACAAGTGATGTCATGAGCTCCACTTTGTGTGTTCTATCCATCCTGTCTGTCTATCTGCGCTTAAGTTGGATTTTCGTCTGCACCCTCGTGTCATCATCAGGAATATTTAAGCAGAGGGGATAAAAAAAACACCCCCCCACCACCACCAAAAAAAAAAAAAAAAAAAAAAAAAACACAGCCGCAAATTAAAAGGACAATAAGACACGTTTGTGAAGTCGGAGTGTTGAGCGTGTGCATGTGTTGAAGTCATAGCACTAATGATACAGCCCACTCTGTCACTTCCTGTCTCCGAACTCATGATCTGTCGCACATATTTTCATATTTATACACACACACACGTGTCGGCAATCAGAACAACTAATGATACGACTGTCAATCTGTCTCCTTCACTTTTTTATCAGTTCCTCGCTCGCAGAAACACACATGCTGGAGGCTTTTTGGCACAGCGGCGTCGCTCTGCCAAACCAAGGAGGCAGGTGTTAATTACTGAGTGAAGCAGGAGCTAAAAAGGTGGACAGCTCACAAAGAAAAAAAAAAAAAAAAGAAAAAAAAGACAGGGAGAAATTGGACACCCCACCCTCCAGACACATATCAGCACCTCGCACCGCCACAACAGTACACCTTTGGTCCCCAATTAGACGCCCCTCCAGCCTCCAACGCCTCATCTGTCGCCGCGCCGTCAAGGCACTTTAATCAAATCTGCACGGAAAGCCTCCAAGTGCACCAACTCTGAAATTAAACTGGAACTGAACTGGAGTCGGATGTGGAGGAAGTGCCCTTGAGCAATACTTTAACACTGAAAGGTAGGTTTTATGCAGAACAGGACGGTAGGATAAACAGTTTGGTGATTGGGAGTCTTAACCCGTAAAGACCCGTAAAGACTCGATTATTTAACCGTTCTTAAGCGATTTACCACCATTTATTAAAATGTTATTGTCTGTGTTTTCCATTTTTTTAACCCATAAAGACCCAGTGGTACTTTTGTGGCAGCTCACAAATACTTTTTTTTTTTCTCTCTATTTAACTTTTCTTAAGTGATTTATCAACATTTACTATAACATTATCCTCTATATGTTGCATTTTTTCAGTGAAAATCAGGTAGTTTCCTATATTTAATTTACAGATTATGTAGATGTTCATAAAAAAAAATCTGATTAAAGTTAAGAGTTATTATATCAGAAAAAGAGAAAACTGATAAAAATTTTACTTTTTCTGCAAAATATGTTTTTTTTTATTAAAGAGTTGATTAAAGACTTATTTAGAAACTAATGTAGTGGTACTTTTGTGGCAGTTCCCACATGAATTCTTCTCTCTATTTAACCATAACAATTCTTAAGTGGTTTATCAACATTTACTATAACAATATCCTCTGTATTTTGTGCTTTTTTTTTCAGTGAAAATCAGGTAGTTTCCGAGATTTAATTTACTGATTATGTAGATGTTCATAAAAAAATCTGATTAAAGTTAAGAGTTATTATATCAGAAAAAGAGAAAACTGATAAAAATGTGACTTTTTCTGCAAAATATCCATTTTTGTTTTTTTGTTTTTTTATTAAAGAGTTTATTAAACACTTTAGAGCAGGTGTTTTAGTTCAGTTCCATATTCAGCTAAATTTGATCTGCAGTGGGCCGGACCAGAAAAATAACAACATAATAACCTATAAATAATGACAACTCCAAATTTTTGTCTTTGTTTTAGTGTAAAAAACCCCCCATTAAATTATGAAAATACTTACTTTTATAAACTATCAACAAAAAAAAAAAAAAAACCTGAAAAAACTGAAATTTAAATTTAAAAATGTAAGAAAATTTAGTGCAATTTTAACTATTATTCCTCAACTTCTCATTTGTCCATGTGCATTATGGATCAGATCTACAAAGACACTAAACACTGAGGAACAGGCAGAAAAACTTAAAATTGTGCTGAATTTCCTCCAGACATTTCAGGTTGTTCATATTTGTTCAGGTTATTCACATTTTATTGGTAAAGGATAGTTTGTAAATGTAAATATTTTCATAATTTAATGTTATTTTTTTGCACTAAAACAAAGGAAACAAATTAAGTTGTTAATTCAAGATTTTTTTTTTTACTTAATTCAAGATTTTTTTTTGGTTTAGTTCAAGATTTTTTGCTAAATTTGAGGGGTTTTTGGCTTAACTGAAGATTTTTTTTTGTCTTAATTCAAGATTTTTTGCTAAATTTGAGAATTTTTTTGGGCTAAATTGAAGATTTTTTTTTTACTTAATTGAAGACTTTTTTTTTTTTTTTTACAATTTTTGCATCTTACATTATTTTCATCTTTTTGTTGTTGCATCTGTTATGATTTTTGGGTCTTACTGCATTTTTTTTGGGTTGTTTTTCCTTTACATAATTGTTGTTTTTGTATCTTACGATGTTTGCATATTATTGCGTCTGTTATGTAATTTTTATCTTTCAGCATCTTTTGCAGTTTTAGCGCGTTTGTGCATTCTTTACAAAATTTTAATCTTTCACAATTTTTCCATCTTATTGCGTATTTTTCATTACGTTGTCTTTTCATATTTTACAGTGTTTGTGTCTAATTCGTTCCAAATCTGTTCACTGACACCTACTAATCGCATTTTCATTTTTTTTGCCACTTTCCAAAAGTTCACTTGACAATACAAAGTCGCCTATTTGTGCAGTAAATAAACCATCATGAAGAGACAAAGATGGAAATAAGTTACATAAGTTGGTCTAAAAAGTGAAGAAAAAAAAATACATATATATTTATTTAATTACTTTTTCTCTAAATCTAACCTTAAGTGATTTAAAATATTCTTTTTTTGTCTTCTTGTGTATTGTATGATGTTAGCGTCCCATTGCGTCTGTTAAGTAATTTTTGTGTTTCAGTATCTTGAGCAGTTTTCGCATCTTATGTCAAGTCCATGATATAATTTTCATTTTTTGTGTCTTTTACGATTTTTGCATCTTAGATTATTTTCATGTTTTTGCATCTGTTATGAATTTTGGGTCTTACTGCGTTTTTTTTTTTTGGTTTTTTCCTTTACATAATTGTTGTCTTTGTATCTTACGATATTTGCATATTATTGCGTCTGTTATGTAATTTTTGTCTTTTAACATCTTTTGCATTTTTGTGCGTTCTTTAACATAATTTTAATCTTTTACAATTTTTCCATCTTACTGTGTTTTTTTCATTACTGTTGTATTTTCATATTTTACAGTGTTTGCGTCTAATTCATTCCAAATCTGTTCACTGACACGTACAAATCGCATTTTCATTTTTTTTGCCGCTTTCCAAAAGTTCACTTGACAATACAAAGTCGCCTATTTGTGCAGTAAATAACCCATCGCGAAGAGACAAAGATGTCGAAAAAAATCCCAGCGACGGTGTCATCCTGTTAGATGGAGTTACAGATGGAATGAAGAGAGAAGAAAAAAATAAACAAAAAACGGTAACTTTCAACCGGAAATTCAATGTGGCATCCCATATGGGACACATAAGCTGTGTTTCTCTATGGTTTCTGTTTGTGTATGTGCGTGAATTTCAAAGTCGGTGCGTTTGCGAAGGTATGCGGAGCTGGCGACATGTGTAGCCGTCAGAAGGTCTGCGTCTATCTGTGTTTCATTTGGGGATGGGGGGGTGGGGAGGGAGGGTGGAAGTGTGTGTACGAAGGAGGGGGTGATGGGGGGGGGGGGTCTGAGGGCGCCACAGGTTTAAGGCAGATGGGCTCCGTGTCGGCCATGACAGGCTGCCAGGCTTCTTCTGCTTCCTGTGCACACACTCCCACCCCCTCACCCCCTCACCCTGTACCCCCCCCTCCCTCCACCACATCCCTCTGATCAGGTAAATCTGGGCACCCTGTGGAAAGTTCTGGGGGCTGAATTTCGCCCGAGGCTGTGAGTTTTGTGACTCTGGCCCATCTGTCACAGATCTTCATGGGCCTCAGCTGCCAGGAGGGACCCACACCTCCTCCATCCTCCACCACCTCCTGCTCCAGCTCCTCTTTCCTCATCGTCATCCCTTCTTCCTCTCTTTTTTTCCAGACCGAGGGTGTCGAACTCATCGCACTTCAGGGGCCACATTCAACCCAATATGACACATTTGCGGAAAAAATTTATTAGACCATCCCTTGTTTTCTTCAATTTTTGGTTCATTTTAACGCCTAAAGGTACATTTGTTTGGACACATATAGTGATAACAAAATTATCTCATAGTAGTTTAATTTCAGAGCTGATATCTATCCATTTTCCATGGTTTTCTTGATAATAACCAAAATCACTTCAGTTCTTACATCATTCTCCCATTTTTTCCTTTTCATTTTTGTACTTGTTAATACTTTTTCGCCTTTATACTCGATATGTTTGGATCATGTTGGGTGTAAACATTATATATATATATATATATAGCATCAAACAAATATGTCATGTCAAATATACGGCCCATAAAGTGGAAAAATGACACTGAAAATATTAATATATACATACAGCTCAATGTGATATCAAGTAAAATGACATAATAACCTAGAAGTCATAACAACTACAAATGTTCTGCTTGTTTTAATGTGAAAAAAGTAAAACAGTATAATAAAAATACAAATAATTATTAAACCATCCCTTGTTTTCTTCAATTTTTGGTTCATTTTAACGCCTAAAGGTACATTTGTTTGGACACATATAGTGATAACAAAATTATCTCATAGTAGTTTAATTTCAGAGCTGATATCTATATATTTTCCATGATTTTCTTGATAATAACCAAAATCACTTCAGTTCTTACATCATTCTCCCATTTTTTCCTTTTCATTTTTGTACTTGTTAATACTTTTTCGCCTTTATACTCAGCATGTTTGGATCATGTTGGGTGTAAACATTATATATATAGTATCATGTATAGCAGGGGTGTCAAATATACGGCCCATAAAGTGGAAAAATGACACTGAAAATATTAATATATACATACAGCTCAATGTGATATCAAGTAAAATGACATAATAACCTAGAAGTCATAACAACTACAAATGTTCTCGTTTTAATGTGAAAAAAGTAAAATTACGTAATGAAAATACAAATAATTATTAGACCACCCCTTGTTTTCTTCAATTTCTTGTTCATTTTAATGCCTAAAGGTACATTTGTTTGGACAAACATAATGATAACAACAAAACTATCTCATAGTAGTTTAATTTCAGAGCTGATATCTCTATATTTTCTTGATAATAAACAAAATCACTTCAGTTCTTACATCATTCTCCCATTTTTTCCTTTTCATTTTTGTACTTGTTAATACTTTTTCGCCTTTATACTCGATATGTTTGGATCATGTTGGGTGTAAACATTATATATATAGTATCATGTATAGCAGGGGTGTCAAATATACGGCCCATAAAGTAGAAAAATGACACTGAAAATATTAATATATACATACAGCTCAATGTGATATCAAGTAAAATAACGACAATAACCTAGAAGTCATAACAACTACAAATGTTCTCGTTTTAATGTGAAAAAAGTAAAATTGCATAATGAAAATACAAATAATTATTAAACCACCCCTTGTTTTCTTCAATTTCTTGATCATTTTAATGTCTAAAGGTACATTTGTTTGGACAAACATAATGATAACAACAAAACTATCTCATAGTAGTTTAATTTCAGAGCTGATATCTCTATATTTTCTTGATAATAAACAAAATCACTTCAGTTCTTACATCATTCTCCCATTTTTTACTTTTCATTTTTGTACTTGTTAATACTTTTTCGCCTTTATACTCAGCATGTTTGGATCATGTTGGGTGTAAACATTATATATATAGTATCAAACAAATATGTCATGTCAAATATACGGCCCATAAAGTGGAAAAATGACACTGAAAATATTAATATATATATACAGCTCAATGTGATACCAAGTAAAATGACATAATAACCTAGAAGTCATAACAACTACAAATGTTCTACTTGTTTTAATGTGAAAAAAGTAAAATTGTATAATAAAAATACAAATAATTATCAAACCACCCCTTGTTTTCTTCAATTTTTGGTTCATTTTAACGCCTAAAGGTACATTTGTTTGGACACATATAGTGATAACAACAAAATTATCTCATTATAGTTTAATTTCAGCGCTGATATCTATCCATTTTCCATGGTTTTCTTGATAATAAACAAAATCACTTCAGTTCTTACATCATTCTCCCATTTTTTCCTTTTCATTTTTGTACTTGTTAATACTTTTTCACCTTTATACTCAGCATGTTTGGATCATGTTGGGTGTAAACATTATATATATAGTATCATATGTAGCAGGGGTGTCAAATATACGGCCCATAAAGTGGAAAAATGACACTGAAAATATTACAGCTCAAAGTGATATCAAGTAAAAGAATAACATAATAACCTAGAAGTCATTACAACTACAAATGTTCTGCTTGTTTTAATGTGAAAAAAGTAAAATTGCATGATGAACATACACTTGTGGAACAATAATTATTGTTTTCTTCAGTTTCTTGTTCATTTTAATGCCTGGTACAACTAAAGGTACATTTGTTTGGACAAATATAATGATACCAACAAAAATAACTCATAGTAGTTTAATTTAACAGCTGATATCTACCCATTTTCCATGGTTTCTTGATAATAACTAAAATCGCCGCTATCAAATATGAGACAGCTTTAGTGTTATTGCACGGGCACTCAAGGAAAAGCAGTTTAACCTCTAATTCAGGCTAAAAGTGAGGATGAAAATGAAAAAGTAACACCACTGTGTGAAAAACAAATCAAACACACACACTCACATATATAATATAAATAGACATATATACTACAGTTGCTGATAATTATATGACATAATAACATGTATACTGGGGGTTAGACGGTTGGAGAAGCACGTTGTAAAGGGTTGCCGGTTGGATTCCCCAAACTGACAGAAATTATTGGCTCATGTGCCCTTGAACAAGGCACTTAACACCCCCCCCCCCAATTTGCTCTATGGGTGGCAGCCATGATGGGTAGTAGCGACGGGTTAAATGCACAGGGTTCGTTTCAGTGTACAGTCGCAGAAAAAAATTATTAGACCGCGAATAACCTGAAAAAATATGAACATTTTGAAATGTCTGAAGTGCAAGTTGACCAGTATTCTGTCTGTTATTAAATGTTTTGTGAATTTGCGATCTGGAAGTTGTAATTTACATGAGAAAATAATAAACTGAGACATAATATTGTTAAAATTGCACTTAAATATATCCGTTTGTTCATGTTATTTACACTGTTTTAAAGGACAGTTGGTAGATGTAAACATTTTCATCGCATCTTTTTGCTTTTTTTTTTTTTTTAAGTCTAAAACATACAGGAAAGTTTGAAGTTGACATTATTTCTATATTATGTCATTATTTCACTGGTCCAGCCCATTTCAGATCAAATTTGGCTGAATGTGGCCACTGAATTAAACTGAATTTGACACATAATGATAAACTGAGGCAGAATATTGTTAAAATTGCACTTATCTTTATTAAAACAGGTCATGTTGTTCATATTTGTTCATGTTATTCACATTTTTTAGGAAAAGGCGAGTTTGTACATCCAAACATTTTCATGTAGTTTCTTTTTTTTTTTTTTTTTACGAAAACAAATCTCATTGTTTATAGGTTATTACACTGGTCAACAACAAATTTATTGTTTAAGTTTTTTGAGCTGATTTAGGATAATTTTGGTGTGCTGAATCCAAAAACCACATTAATTTTGCTCAATCAGGTCAACTTTCTTAACTATGCTACATATTGGCTTTTGAACATTTTTGCTTACATTTATGGGCATTTTCACATCATATGATACAAAATTCTTTCATATTTCTTGCAATAAACGAGTTCTGAAGATTTTACGTTTGCCAATTTATGATTAATGTTTTTTTTAATATTACAGGTGAATGAAATGGCTTCGACTAGAAGATCTTGCAAAAATAAGCCTGACGTATTCTGCTACATCTGCGCTGAATACACCATTGTACCTAACAGGAATCATGTTAGAAAATGATTTTTTTTTCTCTTAAAACCTATTTTGGGTGAGAACTATATAAAAAAATCAACTGATAAAGTCACAAAAATGTAATCAATTTTGTAAGAAAATCAAATTTTTCAAAATCAAATTAGCCAAAAAAACCCTGACCTGATGGAGAAAAACAGATGTCATTTTTGGATTTAGCGGGGCAAAATGGTCCGAATTCAGTTGAAAAAACCCAGACAACTTGCAAAAAACATTTTTTTGTAACCCAGTGTAATGATAGTATATAACTCACAGGTGTCAAACATGCGGCCCGGGGGCCAAATCCAGCCCGCCAACGGGTCCGGTTCGGCCCTTGAGATGAATGTGTGAAATGCAAAAATTACTAACAATCATTTTAGTTCAGTTTCCACATTCAGACCAGTATGATCTAAAGTGGGTCGGATCACTAAAATACTATGGTAATAACCTATAAATACTCACAACTCCAAATTTTTCTCTTTGTAAATGTAAATATTTTCATGTATTTACACTAAAACAAAGTATAATTTCGCAAAAACCTGAATGAATAACCTGAACAAATATGAACAACCTGAAATGTCTTAAGAGAAGTGCAATTTTAACAATATTATGTCCGCAAATAATAAACTGAAGCATAATATTATTAAAATTGCACGTATTTATTCAGTTTGTTCATGTTATTCACATTGTTTTAAAGGATAGCTGGTAGATGTAAACATTTTCACAATGTAATCTTACTTTTTTCACACTAACACAGAGGAAAGTTTGGAGTTGACATTATTTATATATTATTATGTTATTATTTTACTGGTTCGGCCCACCGCAGATCGAATTTAGCTAAATGTGGCCCTTGAACTAAAATGAGTTTGACACCCCTGATATAACTGGTCTGATCACGTTGGTCTGGGTGTAGAATAATTTTGACACCATCCCACAGGCCAGATTGGACCCTTTAACGGGCCTGTTTTGGCCCACGGGCCCTATGTTTGACACCTGTGTTGCAGACGGTGGATTCATACAGGAAGGACGTGCCGCTCACAGTGATTAAGTTGGAAAAACACAAGCGTCTGTTGTTTGCTGTGATATTTACCTGTGCTGCTCTGCTGCTCCAACAATCAAGGTACAAATCAGAGACCAAACCGGCAATTTAAAGCACAAATCAATCCAAAGTGTAAGTGCTTTATCTTCAGAGTTTTTGGAAATAAGATTAGGGAAGTCAAAAGGCCTGAAGCACCACATGAAAAACACCTCATCAAGGAGACGAGGCAGGAAAAAGAATCAATTAATGGTTTTAATCTGGGGAAATAAAAGACAAAGCTGCAGCCACCTGTACTGATCAAACAGGCGCTTTAACGAGCCCACGTTTTCGGCTCTTTATTGGAACATGCGGAGGAACAGGGTAGATTATTTTCCTTTCATGACAAACATGAAAAACGCTCCAAACAAACAGCTTGTTTTACTATTATGATGATTATCTAAACATAACAGACCGATTTTCCAACAAATCAAGTCAAGACCAGAGCACGGAGCGTACATCTGAGGGGAAAAAAAAGAATATACGCATGTATGATAGTATATTTTTAATGACTGAATGCACTATTATTATTATTATTATTATTATTATTATTATTATTATCATTATTATTATTATTATTATTATTATTATTATTATTATTATTATTATTATTATTATTATTATATTTTTAATCCCATATCTGGAAAATTGTTTGACATTTCTTCAAATGTGACACAAACATTCATTTTCATTCTACCTTAACTCTTTCGGTGCCAGACAGTTAAGGGGCTAATAAGCCTTAAAAGTGCCACAGAATTTGGCTGTTTTTCAGTATTTCGTGTCGTTTTTATAATCGAAGTCTGAATCGTCATCAGAACTCATTTTCTAGCAGATGGGACTGTTTTGACAGATCGCTGTGTTTACGATATTACTACAAAATGGCCATCTAATTTGCATATGATTTCATTCATAAATTCATTCATAAAATTTCCCAAGCAGAAAACGAAACGCGAGCTCTTCCTTGGTCAAAAACCGCTCGGTAACATCCGACCGATTGCTAGTTAGATTCAAAACGCACCAGACGCAGCCGATTCATTATTGATCGTAATTTGCAAGAAGATTTGAAAGAACGTCATCGAAATGTGAGAAAGAAATGGGGGTGGATGGTTTGTTTGTACACAAATATGGCGTGTTCTCCAAAGCCGATCTGATCGGCCCGTGGCACTTTACAGGTTGTATTCGTAAAGCCGATTTAATCGGCCCATGGCATTGAAAGAGTTAAGATCAGGGGTCTCAAACATGCGGCCCGGGGGCCAAATGCGGCCCGCCAAAGGTTCCAATCCGGCCCGTGGGATGAACTTGCAAAGTGCAAAAATTCCACAGTCAAGGCTGTTGAACTCATATTAATTTCAGGTTCCACATACAGACCAAATATGATTTACAGTAAAATAATAACAGCAAAAAATAATGACTTGTTGGTTTGATATGGAAAAAAATAACATTACACTATGCCTACAAATAATGACAACATCAGATTTGTCTTTGTTTTAATGCAAAAATAACATTAAATTATGAAAATACAAACATTTACAAACTATCCTGCAACAATAAAATGTCAATAACCTGAACAAATATGAACAACCTGAAATGTCTAAAGAAAATTAGGCACAATTTTAACAATTTTCTGCCTGTTACTAAGTGTTTAGTGTCTCTGTAGATTTGATCCATAATGAACATGCATAAATAAGTTGAGGCATAATATTGTTAAAATTGCTCTTATTTTTGTTAAGAATTTCAGTTTTTTTCAGGTTATTCACATCTTTTTTGTTTGGATAGTTTATAAAAGTACGTATTTTCATAATTTAATGGTTTCTTTTTGCACTAAAACAAAGACAAAAATTTGGAGTTGTCATTATTTATAGGTTATTATGTTATTATTTTACTGGTCCGGCCCACTGGGGATCAAATTGGGCTGAATGTGGCCCCTGAAAGAAAATGAGTCTGAGACCCCTGCTTAAGATGATTCCTCTAGAATTTGAAGGCCAAAGGTCAAAGACTTCATCTGACATACTGTCGGGTGGAAAACTCTTATGTCCAAAACAGTTATTTTTTAGGAAACTGGAAAAACGATGTATATTCTAAAAAAATGAATGAAGTTAAGAGATGTAGTCACAAGCCGTTTTCAACACTTTTCTTTGGTTAAATATTTATAAAACCACCAAGACAAGAAGACTGACCGATAGAATCGTTTTATGACCAAAAAAACACCCCCAAAAAACCCAAACAAAAACTGACTTACAAGGTTTCCGCCCCACAATGATGATTTATAGCAGCTATGAACAACTTTGACCCACAGCTGACGGTATAATATCGTTCTAATAACATTTTCTGTCCAAAAAGGTCAACGGTCTGACTTCTGAATGTAATAACTAAGGAAATCTTGTGGGAATTTTTTTATTTGTTATCATGAATATCTTATTACTAAAACAATATTTCAGAGATCGTTTACCAAATTTCTTCAAATTTGGCACAAACGTACATATTAACTTTCAATTTGGTGGCCAAAGGTCAAAGGTCAAGGTTGTCTTCACCTTACCAGTCATGAACAACAGCTGTCATGCAAGTATTATTAAAACAATTTCAAAGATCGTTTTACAAAATTTCCTCAAATTTGGCACAAATCTACATTTTGACTCAAGGATATTCCCTTTAGAATTTAACAGCCAAAGGTCAAAGGCCAAGGTCGTTGTCATCTTATCAGATGTACTAGTTATGAACAAATTCCATACACAGGTGATATAATAATAATAATAATAATAATAATAATAATAATAATAATAATCTGATTACATTTTTGGTCCAAAAGGTCAAAGGTCAAACTTCACTTGTAAATGTATTAACTCTGAATTTTTTTTTATTTGCTTTGTTATTTATCTATTTATTATTAACACAATATTTCAGAGATCGTTTAACAAAATTTCTTCAAATTTGGCACAAACGTACATATTAACTTTGAATTTGGTGGCCAAAGGTCAAAGGTCAAGGTTGTCTTCACTTTACCAGTTATGAACAACAGCTATCATGCAAGTATTATCAAAACAATTTCAAAGATTGTTTTACAAAATTTCCTGAAATTTGGCACAAATGTGCATTTTGACTCCAGGATATTCCCTTTAGAATTTTGCGGCCAAAGGTCAAAGGTCAAGGTCGTTGTCATCTTATCAGATATACTAGTTATGAACAAATTCCACACACAGGTGATAGAATACTACTACTACTACTACTACTACTAATAATAATAATAATCTGATTACATTTTTGGTCCAAAAGGTCAAAGGTCAAACTTCACTTGTAAATGTATTAACTCAGGATTTTTTTTAAAAAATTTGTTTTGTTATTCATCTATTTCTTATTAACACAATATTTCAGAGATCGTTTAACAAAATTTCTTCAAATATGGCACAAAAGTACATTTTCAATTTACAAAAGTACATTTTCAATTTAGAATTTGATGGCCAAAGGTTAAAGGTCAAGGTTGTCTTCATCTTACCAGTTATGAACAACTTCCACACACAGGTGATAGCAAAATAATGATCTGATTGCATTTTTTTGTCCAGAAGGTCAAAGGTCAAGCCACTTGTAAATGTATTACCTCAGGATTTTTTTGGTTTTGTTATTCATCTGTTTCTTATTAGTAACACAATATTTCAGAAATCATTTGACAAAATATCCTCAAATTAATATGGACTTATAAATAAATGAACTGTTCAGAAATTAGCCGTCAAAGGTCAAAGGTCACTGTCACTGTACAAAGTATGTTTGCAGCCAGAAGTATTACCACAATTATGAATTAATGAATAAATAAAAGAATAAAAAGACATTTACAATAGGATAAAATGAGTAAGTAATGTCATTTTATATTCACAGGGTCAAAGGTCAACTTCACAGGGACATCGCAATTTTCTATAAAAAACATATTATTGAATTATTCAACATTTTCCTCCCCAGTAAAAACTCTAATGTTTCTTCATATAGTGACACCTTCCCACTCAACAAATTAATTAAATCAGCCTATATTTGTAGTAAAGGGATACCTATTGTCTGTAGTGTGTAATTTAATTTAATAAAAGGTGATTAAATGAGGCCAAAAAATTCATGCATGTCTGGGTCGGATTCCTTACAAAGAAAATGCCAAAAAAAAAAAAAAAAAAAAGACACAAAATCAGTTCCCATCTACCCAACACATGATAAAACATGTGCATAAAAAGGTGTTAATTAAAAACTTTGTGTATAAAAAGAAAAAAAAACAAAAAACAACACACATCTTCAAATATTTGTTTGCAGAAGCGATATCCAGAAGGTAACAGCAGCGAACAGAGCCAGCGCTGGTTTTCTTTCTTACAAATCTGTCACTGCTGGATTATCTCGATGAGGTAACAAACTGTGAAAGGGAGAAAAAAACAACAACACACAAACAACAACAACAACAAGCTGCAAGGTGAATTTAAGGCTGCCAGAGTGGATACATGTTTTATTTCTAATAGAAAATCTGGGCTCTGCTTGGGAAAATAATGTTTGATACGAGCCCAAACCACCGCTGAGGTCTCCAAACCCGACAGTCACAACAGTTAAAGCTAGAAAAACACATGTGATCTGCATGGACAGCTCTGTATTACACTACAACAGCAGCTAATGGAAGAGATTACAGCGCAAACTAAAGTACACACAAGGACGACGACCATCAGGGATATTATATCTGACACATACGCAAACAGCGCAAAGTACACACCCACTCCAGTACAAGTACAAATACTGTGGTACAAAAACAAATCAACGAAAATATTGAACGTCAACTGGTTCATGGAAGTTTTTTTTTACATTTTTTATTAGGTTTTTTTATGTAAATGTAATGTTTTTGCTGTTACATCTCTACCACTTTTCACATTTTTTTATGTCTTTTACGTCATTTTTATCTTGTTGCGCATTTTATATTTTCTTTTACGTCTCTTAATTATGTCTCTTTTTTCATTGTATTTCGAAATCATTATCAGCTTTTGACATTATTTAGTGCATTTTCTGTTTCCACTTTTCATTATACTGCTTTTATCTTGTTACATTTTTTACATTTCATAGGATAATTTAATCTTTTAACGTCTGTTTAATTGGTTTTACTGTGTTACATCTATGCCTTATATGTCACATTTCTATCACTTTTCACCTCTTTTTATGTCTTTTACATCATTTTGCATCTTTTATGTTGTGTTAGTCTTGTTACATCTTTAACTATAATTTCTATCTTGTTACATATTTTATATTATGTTTGTACAAGTACAAATACTTCCGTACAAAAACAAATCACCCAAAATAATCAATGTCAACTGATTCATGGACATTTTTTTTACATTTCATATGAGATTTTTTATGTAAATGTAATATTTTTACGTCTGTTGCATAGGTTTTACTCTTACATCTCTACCTTTTACGTCGCCATTTTACGACTTTTCACATCTTTTTACGTCTTTTTCATCCTATTGTGCATTTTATATTTTGTCTTTTACGTCTCTTAAATAATTGTTTTCAGTGTATTTCATATCATTATCAGCTTTTGACATTATTTACTGTATTTTGTTTCCTCTTTTCATTATATTGCATCTTTTACCCATTACATTTTTTACATTTCATAAGTTAATTTAATATTTTTAAGTCTGTTGCATTGGTTTTACGGTTACATGTTTATCTTTTACATCACATTTCTACCACTTATCAGCTCTTTTTATGTCTTTTACATAATTTTGCATCTTTAATGTCACATTTGTCTTATGTCTTTTAGGGTTATTATATCAGAAAAAGAGAAAACTGAAGAAAACATGACTTTTTCTGCAAAATATCTTTTTTTCAATTAAAGAGTTTATTAAACATTTGTTTAGAAACTATTTCTGTTCAGTTTGGAAAATGAATTATTTACAAAAAACAAAACAGAAAAGATTTTTTCTTCAATTTCTGTTTCAGATGAAAACAGTAAAATAATCACGCCTATATCTGACATTTGATCAATGTATTAAACAATAAATATATTATTTATCCAACAGACGGACTCGGGTTGGAATAATATGAACAGATTTACATGTTTTTGTTCACTTTAATATTTTGCATTCAATCTTATTTGAAAAAGCGAATCTGATGTTTTACTTGAAAATAATATCAAACATAAAATGGAAAAAAAAAACAAGTACAAAACATTGAACTTTGACTTAAGTTTGTGTTAAACCTACTTCATTTTTAAATTTTTTTACACATTAATTTTATTTAAGAAAGGACAAACAATATATAATGCATTTCAGATACCGTGTCTTGAATTGTTTTTCTTATATATCTTTAATGGAACATAAACCACATGTTTCCACCCACTGTCACTGATCCCCGGTAACTACGGAGCCTCTGAACGTCCAAATGAAAAGACGACAAACTGTATTTTACACCAATTATTTACATTGATTGGTAGGATTAGTGGTTTAGAAGTTATTAACCCTTTCATGCATGAATTATGAGAACCTTAGTCAAGATTTTTTTTTTATATAGTGTTTTTATACCTCCTTAGGCATAAAAAAAATTGCGATCGAGTTTTTTTTTTTTTTTTTTCATGGAGTTACAAAAAAGTCCATGCATTTAATTTTTTAAGTAAAAAATATGAATCTAAAACCCAATATCAGAAAGTAAAATGAAAACAATGAAATAAAAACATTTTTAAGGCTGCTAATTTGATGTTTTCTCACATTTTAACATACTCTAATGCTAGTTATTACCTCATATAATAGGCAAAAAACAACTCTTTTTGTCTAACAAATAACTGATTTACACTTAAAAATGTTACTGCAGATCAGGTTTATCAAGAACAGCAAAGTTATAGTAATGGTATGAATTGCAGTGTATTATGGGATGTTGCATAAGTGTCCACTGTGTTGGCTCATATGGAACTAAAACAACAAAACCTATGAACATACAAGACAACAGCTGGAGAAGAACTGTCCACTGCAGTGACCACAATGCATGAAAGGGTTAAAGATTCCAGATCAGTGGATGATTTTGGTCACCGGTGCCTCTTTGGGTCTTTAGGGGTTAATATTTTAGGTGTATGCCCCTTTTTTTTTTTAACGTTTCTTGCACATTACTTGCACATGCACACATATGTATGAGTCTAAATACTCAGGTATAGTATTGATATGTGAATTTTCAACAGAAACACAGTATTTGTAGGTCTTCACTTCCCACCTCTGGATGTGTACGACTGTGTGTGATAACAAAGGCGTACATTCAGCCCAGTGAGGGTTAACAGCGGCCCAGAGGAAATGCCTAATTCATCCTCTTTGGTTTGGTTCCTCTCAAAGCTATTTCCTGTTGGACGAACCCTACAAAGCACTGCCAGATCAACCGAGCATGAATCATCTCAATATAGACCACTTTTTCTTTTTTTTTTTTTTTTTACACTTTGCTGTTCAGCTGACGCTTTTATCCAGGAAAAAGATCAAGTGTGTGTGCGAGCGGCAGAGGAAGGAGCTGGAATTCCGCAAATTACATGATTACAAGGAGCCGGCGGTGAGGAGGTCAAAGGTCGGAGTTGTACAGCGTCGGGAAAATGCATGTACGGGGGGGCTTTAGTGCATGTTTTAAATGATGGAGTGTGACAGAATATGGAAGATGATTGGACGCAAGAAGAGGAAGAAGAAGAAGAAAAAGGCGATGGGCGAGATAAGGCTGCTCTTCCAATATTATGTTTGGACACAGAGCATAGGACGTCTGCCTTTTCAGAAGCTACCAATAATAACATTGAAAAGCAAATAATATTCTGTTATACATGGTGTCTCAACCGCAGAAGACGTTTGACAATAATAATAAACATAATGAGCGTTTTAATATCTCAATTCGAACATGTTACATCATTATTATCGTATCGTAGGTCATTATGGACTTTTTGGATTTTATAGCGATTAGTATGACGCATTAAGTTGAGTTCAAGAGAAAGGACAAAACAAAACTCAACGCGCACCTCCACTCCATGCAGGTTTTGCTTCATGCCTGCAGCTTAGCTTTTCGTTAGCCGTTGTTAGCTTTGTCTTTTTGTTTAGCCAGGTGGGTCCGGATGTCCTGTTTTTGTTTTTTTTTCTCGGTAGGACGTAGTTTGTGGCTTGTTTTTTTGGGTACGGTAGTGGTGTGCTAGCAGCTTCTACGGCCCCATATAAGGTTGGCCTGTCCAGCGCACTGTCTTTATTTTTATTTGGCTAGCCCACTCTGGTCTTTTCTTGAATTACTTTGGCCACTGGGTTTTAAAGAGTTTGGTTCTGGTTATTTAAAAACAGCTTGTTCAAACAAAATAAAGGCGAAGACACACCAACCCAACTGCCAATCGTCACCAAAACAGGTAGCCCAAATGATCACACTGGTCTACAATTTTTTAGAAAATTTTGCTTCAAAGATTAAATGTGCTAAATGTTGCGTATTTTGATAAGATTAATTGGAAAATAAATGACAAAAGTGCCAGTTTGCTGATGTTTTCAAGGTATATGATTAAGTGTTATTACACATATATACTGAACAACAAAAGAAACACAAGTTTTGGTCGTTAATTTAGGCAAGAGTTCACCTGTCCTGTTGAGCTGTCAACTGAGATACACATTACAATAAGTGAGTTGTAACCATTGGAGCGTGTGTTTGCAGGCAAACACGACCACGAGTGGTGTTGAGCACGTGTACAAAGTATCGGAGGTGCGGTACGTTTTGAGTGATATGGTAGTGGGAGCAACAAATGGGAGTGGCAATTCCCTTTGTTTATCCGGGGGCTATAAAAAGAAATGGTACAATTCAAAAGTTACTGCATTACCATGATGCCTCGCCTTAACGATAATCTGAGAGAACGCGCCATTGGTATGCATGATGCTGGTTTAACGGCTCGCAACGTTGCCAGACGTCTGCAAGTGCACGAGTCCACCATCAGTAGGCTGAGGACACGATTCCGTGACACAGGGACCACTCGGGACAGACCAAGATCCGGAAGACCACGTGTGACCACCCGTAATCAGGATCGTCATATTGGCTTGGCCCATCTCCGTGACCGTCAACTCAGTGCTCATGGACAGCAAGAGAGACCCACTGGAAATTTCACAGCTGGATATAAATATCTCATATGAAACCAATATTCATAATAAAACTCCCATACAAACCAATACCGAAACATACTTGCGTTTCTTTTGTTGTTCAGTATATATTGGTTTATGTACATTTATATAATAGTTACCTCCGCCAAGGAGGTTATGGTTTTGCCAGGGTTTGTTTGTTTGTCTGTCTGTTTGTCTGTCCGTTAGTGTGCAACATAACTCAAAAAGTTATGGACAGATTTTGATGAAATTTTCAGGGTTTGTTGGAAATGGGATAAGGAAGAAATGATTAAATTTTGGTGGTGATCGGGGGTGGGGGGGCCGCAGACCAGAAAATTTCATCAAAATCTGTCCATAACTTTTTGAGTTATGTTGCACACTAACGGACAGACCAACAGACAGACAAACAAACAAACCCTGGCAAAAACATAACCTCCTTGGCGTGGGGGGGCCCACGGGGCGGGGGGCACTGATCAGCCTTGGCGGAGGTCTGCGCTCTCCGAGTGCTTCTAGTTTTAGAAATCTTCCACTTAATAGAACCTGTAAAGTGAATGTATTCTAATGTGCAGACAGTGTTTTGAAGTAGATCTTGTCGCTCTGAGACAAATATTCCTTTTGAGTCATAACCATTCTCTCGTTAATTCTTGAATTTCACATTTTGACCCAAGGCTGTATCTTGGAAAGTTCAGCCAACCAGCATTTTTGACTTGATTTTTCTTTATCAGTGACTCATGTGGTAAAAATTTCATTACTTTTATTCTGGAAGCATTTTCCTTGTCGACCAGTGTCAGTCGAAAAAGTCAAACACAGTCAAAAAAGTGTGAAGAACAAACCAAATCGACTACCGACTTCAGCGTACGTTCTGTTCTCGTTGTCGTCAGTCATTGTCAGCAGAGAGTGTTGAGTAGTTGTTGTACTCGTTGAATGGGTGGTTAGTTCTAAGAAGGTACCGGCGTTGTCAGCTCTTGGGCTTCGTCTTGTGGAAGAAGAAGGATGTCGCGCGCGAAAATTAAGGAAAAATCGCACTATGCTAACAACGCTAACAGTGTTCACTTCATGGAATGAATGAAGTCCATAGGCAACACTGACTGGGACTCATTCAGATACAATACGAGCAGTGAATGGACTATTACAGAAGACAATAATAGTGTGAAGTACCCTGGCATAGCTGGATTCACGTGGAAACTTTTCGTTCACCGATTCGCTCGTCAAGGGCTATCCCTCCACCAATCAGATTGATCCGACTGGACGACTGGTAGCGGTCGATTACACATGTTGTAATGTAGTATCTTCCAGACTTTCTCGTAATAGTTTTGCTCATAGTCATTCTCTTCTTTCCATTATAAACAGTCTTTATGGACACTCCGACTATTTTTGAAATCTCCTTTGGTGTGACGAGTGCATTCAGCAAATCACACACTCTTTGACGTTTGCTTTCCTGATTACTCATATGGGCAAAAGTTTCTGAAAAGGTATGGATAATAGTGTTAGGTATGACTATGACATCAATATACGTTTGGTTTCAAAACAACTGACGTAGTGCCTGCTGAGAAAAAACAACTAAATGTTCATTGTAAATTTTGCTTCCCCACCCTGTAGTACAGCGAATGCCACAAGAACTGGCGTGACATACAAGACAATTTCACAAGGTCGGTCTCCATTTCTTAGTTTTACTCTGACTTTAACCAGATGGAGTCAGGTTCTGCTGAAGGGTCTGTCCTACGTCTGCATTCCGCTCCAGCCAAAATCCTTTCAGAACCTTCGAGACACCGTTGTGGTAAATAAATGTAGATCCTTGTTTGATGTATATTGTCTTTGCATATTTTCAGTTTGCCCATGCATCACGTTTCTCTTGACGATATTTGGGTAGATATACACTTCAGTGTTTTTCCAGGATACACTCCAGACATCTAGAAATGAAGATGCCTTCGAAAGCGAACGTGTTTTTCCCATAATTCCTTGTGGAAGCAGCTTTACTTACACGTCTTAGTGCTTAGGACCCCGAACGCTGCTGTAACATTTTTGAAGTTTGGTTAGAAATCAGACTTTGTGATTTTTTTTATTTATTTTTTTATTTTATACGTATATAGACTGAGTTAGCAGCTCGGGAGTTTGTTTAAGCTTTTATTTTAGAGCCTTATTTATTCTGGTTTTCCACATTTGGTGCAAGCTGTCACATACACTTTCAGCATCTTAATGTGTCGCCGCCTTCTCCAAATATCTGCTGTCGAGTAAAAACCGAACATCTCCCGACACTTCCCGCTTTTATTTTTTCGCTCGACAGCAGCGAACTTCTGTTTCCTCCAAGTCTTCCCGAAAGGTCCGGACAGCTGCAGAGTGGCGTTAAGGCCGGTTAAAAGAGAGACTGCATGGTTAAAATAAAATAAAATAAAATAAAAAAAGAGTTGGGAGGTTTTTACAGGATGGCAAAAACAATGATGAAGCCGATTTTTTTTTTTTGGAAGAAAACTCTGCAAACGTTCCTTGGAGTGGATGAGGACGAGGAGATAACGAAACAGACGGGAGGTTTTACACGCCACTGAGATCTGCAAACAGGAGCCAAAGCAGAAACTACAGCAGAGGCCAGAAGAGAAGAAGAAGAAAACATGGGCCTCTATTAAATCAGAAAAAAAATCAAACAATTAAAAAAAAAAAAGAGACGGAGGAGTATAAGGCTGTTTTTTTTCTTCTTCTCTAACAAACTAACTAATGAGGAAAGTCTGGGGTTGTTGAGGACAAATCTGACTTCAAGTAATAAAAACAAGTGCACCTTATGAAACATATGGACACTTGGCACATTTTCTGGCACCCGCTTAATAGTTCCACTCCCAAACTCAGATTCTGTGGTTTTGAAGCTGCGCTGCTGCATATGGAAGTGTTAAACTTTTTGTCACCTTTAATTGACATCACATTGCGTCAAGCGAACTCTGAAAAAAGTCGTGGTAAACACTTTTTTCCCACCGGTACTGATCGAGGCGGGTGGGGAAACAGCCCGCATGTCGCCAGGTTCTGTCTGGAGCCTCGGCGGGTTTAACCCTTTCGCTGGTTCGGGGTTGCCTGGGCGACGCGGTCATGTGACAGGTTCACAGGAGGCAGGGGGTTAAATGGGTGAATTATTTCATCTAATCACATGCACAGTGTTTCAACCAAGAGAAAAATACACTACAAACAAAAAGCGAAGGATATTTATTTTTTTTATTTATTTTTTTTGTCTTTTTTTTTTTGGTCATTTTTGCCATTTGTAAATAAAACTATATCTGGTCATTAAAAAAATGTGTTTCAATTCACACGCAAAAAACAGTAAAAAGCGCTATGCAAGAATCCCAACTGAAAAAAATAGCCCAAAAATGAAAAATATCCTTAACTTTTTTTTTTTTTTTTTGTAGTGTAGAAGAACTATATCATGATATCTATCGCAATCCGTGTATCATTCGTTCTTTTCCTATTCAATTGAGAATCTGCAATCGGAAAATGAAAAAAATTGCTTGTTATTTCATTATTCATGCACAAAGTAAAAAAAATAAATGAATAAATAAAATTAAAAAAATATATAAATAAATAAATAAAATTGCTCGTTATTTCATTATTCATGCACAAATCAAAAATTTTTATTTTTTTTTTGAATTGCTGTTTTTCATTTTTTCAGCTGTATGCACAAATTAAAAATTGGGAGAAAAGCAAATGGATCAAATGTTGGGTTTCATGTTGATATTTTTGATATCTGATTTGGTATGACCCAGAAGTTACTGACTTTTTCGTGTGTTGAGCTGGAGAATCGTAGGTTTGCTAGTTTTCTGCCTAATGCATTCTGCGCTAATGGAGAATTTTGTGTTATTCAGAGGCAGCAAACGCGTTACTGTCAAGGAGGACAACACGACAACCGAAAAAAATGTCAGGATCTTCCAGGTATTGTTGTTTTGTCTAATAAAGTGTGCCCATGGTAGCCAAATCAATTCACACGCAAAAAAGTAAAAAGCACTGTGCAAGAATCCCAACTGAAAAAAATAGCCCAAAAATTAAAAATATCCTTAACTTTTCTTTTTTTTTGTAGTGTAGAAGAACTACATCATGATATCTATCGCAATCCGTGTATCATTCGTTCTTTTCGTATTCAATTGAGAATCTGCAATCGGAAAACAAAAAAATTGCTTGTTATTTAATTATTCATGCACATATCAAAAATTGCTGTTTTTCATGTTGTCAGCTGTACACACAAATTAAAAATTGGGAAATGGATCAAATGTTGGGTTTCATGTTGATATTTTTGATATCCGATTTGGTATGACCCGGAAGTTACTGACTTTTTCGTGTGTTGAGCTGGACACTCGTAGGTTTGCTAGTTTTCTACCTTATGCATTCTGCGCTAATGGAGAATTTCGTGTTATTCGGAGGCAGCAAATGCGTTACTGTCAAGGAGGACGACACGACAACTGAAAAAATTGTCAGGATCTTCCAGATATTGTTTTGTTGTTGTTGTTTTGTCTAATACCCATGGTAGCCAATCAAAGTAGAAGCCTCTTCACCAATTGAAATACTCATTTAATCAAATTGAAGAAAACTATCGATAGCAAGACTTACAAAATATATCTCTAATAATGAAGATGATAAATAACTTTTTGATCCCATCTGAATTATGCTCTTTCTTGCACGTTTATTTGAAATAACTTTCCAGGTTGAAAAAGTTGTAATTTGTTTTGAAAATAATAAAATAACGTAGTTTTGTGTTAAAAAGCTTCATAGACTGCATCTCTTGTTGCATATGATAGACATAACCAACTCCAAAACAGCAGATATAATGAGATTTTTCACAGTTTTTTTGTTTTTTTTTCAATATCTGGATAAAAAAGTATTAAAAAAGACAAAAAAATTATATTAAGTCTGATCATGTTGGAGCTGCAGACATCTTCACTGACTGAATAGATGCATGTAAATGATGGGATGATGCAAAAAGATAAAAAGACTGTAATACACTTTTCCCCTCCATGATGAATAACTAGATAATGTACAACCTCTTTATTAGTTAGAATTTTAGTATTTATTTATTTGGACATCACAAAGAAGAGAAAAAATTAGAAAATAAAAATAAATTATCATAAAAGTAACACTATTGTGCAGGAGACAATAGAAGCCAAAAAGGCGTATATAAATTCCTCCTCAGAAATAAACAACACATAAAAGAGAAAGAAAGAATAAAAATACAACATAATTAAAATAATAATAATAATAATAATAATAATAATAATAATAATAATAATAATAATAATAATAATAATAATAATCAATTTATACTAGACACGACATGTTTTTTCTGTTTGTTTTTTTCTGCTTTTAAAGAGCCTACATTGTATGGTGCTAATGGAATATAACCTGGACTAGATGTTGCTAGCTAATGTTAGCTACAGTTACCATAACAGTCAGCGAAATAAAGTTACTGTTGGGTTTACTAGTCAAATGAAATGAAAGTAATCAATTAAAACCAAAGGAAAAGAAAAACACAATACACATTTTCAACAGACCACACAATGGCGCAAGCTAGCAGATGCTAACGTTAGCTACAGTTACCATAACAGTCAGGGAAATAAAGTTACTGTTGGATTTACTCGTTAAATGAAATGAAAGTAATGTAACTTTTGCAATGTTGACATTTTGTTTCTGTTTTATATTTTAACTTATTTTATTTATCTGATTTTATTACTTTTTTTATTGTTTCTTAATGCTTGTATTATTTTTTTTACTGTGCTTTTAGTCTTCTGTACAGCACTTTGGTCCACTGTGGTTGTTTTAAAGTGCTTTATAAATAAAGTTGGATTGGAAAGTAATCAATTAAAACCAAAGGAAAAGAAAAACAATACAAGTTTTCAACAGACCACACAATGGCACAAGCTAGCGGATGCTAACGTTAGCTACAGTTACCATAACAGTCAGGAAAATAAAGTTACGGTTGGATTTACTAGTTAAATGAAAGTAATGTAACTCTTGCAATGTTGACATTTTGTTTCTGTTTTATATTTTAACTTGTTTTATTTATCTGATTTTATTGTTTCTTAATGCTTTTTTTTTTTTTTTTTTTTTACTGTGCTTTTAGTCTTCTGTACAGCACTTTGGTTCTCTGTGGTTGTTTTAAAGTGCTTTATAAATAAAGTTGGATTGGAAAACCAAAAGGAAAAGAAAATAAACAATACAAGTTTGCAACCGATCACACAATGGCGCAAGCTAGCAGATGTTAACGTTAGCTACAGTTACCATAACAGTCAGGGAAATAAAGTTCCTGTTGGTTTTACTAGTTAAATGAAATTAAAGTAATATAACTCTTGCAATGTTGACATTTTGTTTCCGTTTTATATTTTCTTTTATTTATCTGATTTTATTGTTTATTTTATTGTTTCTTAATGCTTTTATTATTATTATTATTATTATTATTATTTTTTTTTTTAACTATGCTTTTAGTGTTCGGTACAGCACTTTGGTCCACTGTGGTCGTTTTAAAGTGCTTTATAAATAAAGTTGGATTGGAAAGTAATCCACTAAAACCAAAAGGAAAAGAAAAAAACAATACAAGGTTTCAACAGATCACACAATGGCGAAAGCTAGCAGATGCTAATGTTAGCTAGTGAGCTACTTTCAATGTATCTTTACCAATTGGGCAGACATACATTGACTTGAATATTGATTAAAATACATTATTTTACTATTGAATGCGTTACTTAAGACAAGGAAGTGTAATAAATCAGTTTCTATTTGTTTCCTACTATTTTTTTTACTTTTTAAAAACCTCATATTAATTGTTTATAAAACGTTGTCAAAATTTGCACATCAACTATTGAAGGAAAAGGAGGAAATGTTAAATTTATATCCAGAATGGGCACCGTACCTCAGGAGACACCGAGTGGAATATTTTGAAAAATACCACGAAACTGTGCCACGTTTAGCCTAGATACGTTCGGAAAAAAAGCGATCAATTAATTTCCATGTGCTCGCCTGTTGAGGGGTTAACAGCCAGCAAGGTTTTCCCTCCTTTGTCGTCTCCGTCTGCGAGAAAAGTCGCTCGCGGTAATGGTAATGCCGAGAGTTTGTGCGAAAGAAAGGGGAATGTAAGTGCATACGACATCAAAATTAAAACTTGTGTGCTGTGTGAAATGGAATACGTTATCAAAAATTGCTCAAATTAGGTAGGTTGACTCTCCCTTCTGGGCTTGACGCAGATCTTTTGTCAAAGAAAGGAAGAAAAAAAAAAGAAAAGATGTGGGATGTAAAACTCCGGTTAGCATCCGGCTCTCCCTTGGACATTGGTTTTTTAAAATGGAGGGGGTTTGGTGGTGGTGGTGGTGGTGGTGGTGGGGGGGGTATGTGGGCGGAGTGACGAGACACATGATTGATTAATGACTTACTTTTCCACTTAAAGGCCGCAGATACTTTTTTCCGGCTCCGAGTGGCGTTCATTTAACTTTAATTTATGGGGGGAACGCTAAGGTAAGGCTGGATCTGCGCTCGTCTGCTCACTCAGGAGACAAGGTTGGTGTCAGGAGAGCCTCGGTTGTCTTGGTTTGGATAATATAGCGTGAGTGTGAATGTGTGCGAGGCTTCAGACTGAGCGTTTGAGGCTGCGTCATAAATAATGCACCCCATCTAAAAAGGGAAGGCTCTCCAATTAATGCACAGACAAATGGGGAAACTGTGAAGAAAGACAACTTTTGCACACAGCAAAAAGGGAAATTCTCGTCTTTTTTGTCCCTTCTCACCCCCTGTTGTGCAAAAGTACTCTGTATCACCTCAACAAAGTCCAAGAAAAAAGTGGAGTTTTCAGCGTTTAGCGGCTGAATCGTGCTCCGCTGCAGCTTTTTAACCCAGGCTGATTTGAAGAAAGTTGGGTTTTCCTTTAACTTTGACAGAAAAACTATGCTCCTGCTCCTCATTTTGATCACGTTCTGCTTTTACACGTTGCCATATGTTGTTTTTTTCCATTTTTTTTTTACTTTAAAATGAGATTTTGCAAATGTCAAAGGGACTATTTGGTTAATTAAAGGTTAAAGACAACACATCTTCCTATCAAAATGGCTGTGGACTATATTTACTGTGACAGTGTCAAAAATATTGTCATGATAAAGAAAAAAAAACTTTACTGTCTGTTGATGCTGATAATTGTCACAATAATGGCTATAAATCCTCATTTCATGGAAGTTTTAAGGCTGATAGAAGAAATAATATCTGTGAAATGTTGTGAATTTTAGGAGTGAAAAACACATTCAATTATATTTACATGTAATAGATGATATAAAAATGTAATAAAAGTCTAAAAAATGTTGCAATAGAAAATTATATTGCTGCAATTATGTCATATTCAAGATTAAAATAAAAGTAAAGTTAAAGAAAATGATCAAACTTAGGAAATAATATCATGATATAATAACTATCACGATCATTTCATTCAACATTGAAATAAAAAAAGGAAAAGTAGATAAAGAAATAAAACATTTTAACTTTGTTAGCACTAACTAAAAGATTAAAAAAGATTTTAAAAGACTGATCTAGGTTGTAATATTTGATTGTTATCACGATGTTAAATCAATTGTCACTGGACTTTGCTGTTTACATCTATAGATATTTTATTTATACTTTTATACTTATATTTATACTTATATATTTATACTCTACACTGTTGTTATTGTTGTTTCTTTAGAGATATTTCTTATATCTCCTTTTACTTTTATACTTTTTGTTACTTGGTTGTTGTGTCATCTGGTTCTGGAATTAAGGTCGAGTTGTCATTTTCAGACGTCTTTTTCACATTTTTACAATTTTTTCCACATTTTTACTTTTTTTTCACATTATATATGTATATGAGTGTATGCATATGTATGAATGTGTGTATATGTAAATGTATATATGTGCATGTATATGAGTATGTATGTGTATGTATGAGTATGTATATGTATACGAGTGTGTATATATGTATAGGTGTATGCATATGATTGTGTATATATGTATATATATGAATGTATATGAGTATATGTGTATGTATATGTATATACAGCATGTATGTGCCTATATGAACATTATGAAGGGTCTAAACATGGTTCAGGTTTAACATCAGGAGCTTTTCAGTCAGACTTAACTCCTCCATAACCTGTGCTGTTTTCCTTGTACATATATAGGCTGTTTTTTTTCTCTTCGTTAAACATCTATAACCTCCTTCCATAACCTGCGCTGTTTTCCTTGTTCATATATCGGCTGTTTTTTTTTCCCCCTTTTGTTAAACTTCTATAACCTCCTTCCATAACCTTGTTTATATATAGGCTGCTTTTTCCCTTTTATTAAACTTCTATAACCTCCTTCCATAACCTGTGCTGTTTTCTTTGTTCATATATAGGCTGGTTTTCCCCCTTCATTAAACTTCTATAACCTCCTTCCATAACCTGTGCTGTTTTCTTTGTTCATATATATGCTGGTTTTCCATCTTCATTAAACTTCTATAACCTCCTTCTATAACCTATGCTGTTTTCCTTGTACATATATGGGCTGGTTTTTCCCCTTCGTTAAACTTCTATAACCTCCCTCCATAACCTTGTTCATATATAGACTGGTTTTTCCCCTTCGTTAAACTTCCATACCCTGTGCTGTTTTCCTTGTACATATATAGGCTGTTTTTTCCCTTTTATTAAACTTCTATAACCTCCTTCCATAACCTTGTTCATATATAGTCTGCTTTTTCCCTTTTGTTAAACTTCTATAACCTCCTTCTATAACCTTGTTCATATATAGTCTGCTTTTACCCTTTTATTAAACTTCTATAACCTGTGCTGTTTTCCTTGTGTGTGTGTGTATATATATATATATATATATATATATATATATATATATATATATATATATATATATATATTTATATACAGTCTTTTTTCCCTTTTATTAAACTTCTCTAACCTCCTTCTAACCTCCTTCTATAACCTTGTTCATATATAGTCTGCTTTTTCCCTTTCATTAAACTTCTATAACCTCCTTCTATAACCTGTGCTGTTTTCCTTGTTCATATATAGTCTGTTTTTCCCCTTTCATTAAACTTCTATAACCTCCTTCCATAACCTTGTTCATATATAGTCTGCTTTTTCCCTTTTATTAAACTTCTATAACCTCCTTCCATAACCTTGTTCATATATAGTCTGTTTTTTCCCTTTTATTAAACTTCTATAACCTCCTTCCATAACCTTGTTTATATATAGTCTGTTTTTTCCCTTTTATTAAACTTCTATAACCTCCTTCCATAACCTTGTTCATATATAGTCTGTTTTTTCCCTTTTATTAAACTTCTATAACCTCCTTCCATAACCTTGTTCATATATAGTCTGCTTTTTCCCTTTTATTAAACTTCTATAACCTCCTTCCATAACCTTGTTCATATATAGTCTGCTTTTACCCTTTTATTAAACTTCTATAACCTGTGCTGTTTTCCTTGTGTGTGTATATATATATATATATATATATATATATATATATATATATATATACAGTCTGTTTTTTCCCTTTTATTAAACTTCTATAACCTCCTTCCATAACCTTGTTCATATATAGTCTGCTTTTTCCCTTTTATTAAACTTCTATAACCTCCTTCCATAACCTTGTTCATATATAGTCTGCTTTTTCCCTTTTATTAAACTTCTATAACCTCCTTCCATAACCTTGTTCATATATAGTCTGCTTTTTCCCTTTCATTAAACTTCTATAACCTCCTTCTATAACCTGTGCTGTTTTCCTTGTTCATATATAGTCTGTTTTTTCCCTTTTATTAAACTTCTATAACCTCCTTCCATAACCTTGTTCATATATAGTCTGTTTTTTCCCTTTTATTAAACTTCTATAACCTCCTTCCATAACCTTGTTCATATATAGTCTGCTTTTTCCCTTTCATTAAACTTCTATAACCTCCTTCTATAACCTGTGCTGTTTTCCTTGTTCATATATAGTCTGTTTTTTCCCTTTTATTAAACTTCTATAACCTCCTTCCATAACCTTGTTCATATATAGTCTGTTTTTTCCCTTTTATTAAACTTCTATAACCTCCTTCCATAACCTCGTTCATATATAGTCTGTTTTTTCCCTTTTATTAAACTTCTATAACCTCCTTCCATAACCTTGTTCATATATAGTCTGCTTTTTCCCTTTCATTAAACTTCTATAACCTCCTTCTATAACCTGTGCTGTTTTCCTTGTTCATATATAGTCTGTTTTTTCCCTTTTATTAAACTTCTATAACCTCCTTCCATAACCTTGTTCATATATAGTCTGTTTTTTCCCTTTTATTAAACTTCTATAACCTCCTTCCATAACCTTGTTCATATATAGTCTGCTTTTTCCCTTTTATTAAACTTCTATAACCTCCTTCCATAACCTTGTTCATATATAGTCTGCTTTTTCCCTTTCATTAAACTTCTATAACCTCCTTCTATAACCTGTGCTGTTTTCCTTGTTCATATATAGTCTGTTTTTTCCCTTTTATTAAACTTCTATAACCTCCTTCCATAACCTGCATGTTATGGAAGGAGGTTATAGTCTGTTTTTTCCCTTTTATTAAACTTCTATAACCTCCTTCCATAACCTCGTTCATATATAGTCTGTTTTTTTCCCTTTTATTAAACTTCTATAACCTCCTTCCATAACCTTGTTCATATATAGTCTGCTTTTTCCCTTTCATTAAACTTCTATAACCTCCTTCTATAACCTGTGCTGTTTTCCTTGTTCATATATAGTCTGTTTTTTCCCTTTTATTAAACTTCTATAACCTCCTTCCATAACCTTGTTCATATATAGTCTGCTTTTTCCCTTTCATTAAACTTCTATAACCTCCTTCCATAACCTGTGCTGTTTTCCTTGTATATATATATAGTCTGTTTTTTGTCCCCTTTGTTAAAGTTCACCTAGTTGCATGCGGTATCTCCACGGCTCATGTTCTGGAAGTGTTCCTCTGCTGTCGGTTCTTTACTCAGGTGTGTGTATCTGACTCGGCTGCGGGGAACAAAATACAGATGCATATTTTATGGAACAAAAACCTCAAAGCCAAACCTAGATATTAGTCACTTTAGTAATTAAAAATGCATATTGCTCTGTGCAGTCTCACACTGTGCATTATTTAAAGCGTTTTTTCCCTCTTTTTCTTCCCCTTCTTCTTCTTCTTCTTCTTCTTTTTCTCCAACTTACACGGGCTCAAAAGGATTTTTAATGCGAAACACTCCCTCAGAGTGACTGTGTGCACTCAGCCTCGCCTCCTGCGGGTGAATTAACAGACTCGGAGCAGATGAGGAAAAAACACGGTGAGTTTGGATTGGCGGCCGTTCTTTCACAGGTGCCTCGCACACGGTGTACTGGAATTACAGCTAATCACATTTGTTGGAAGAGGGGGGAAAAAAAAAAAAAAGCTCGCGCAGACTGAAACGTGGCGAGTAAATGATAGGCCTGTTCTGGAGCACTTAAGAAAATAGTATCATTATATGTTTATCATAAAACAGCAAAGGATTATGGGTATTAGAGTGAATGGTGTCTGCTTTGTGTTAACAGTCCACCAAGAGTTTGGACGAACTCGCACAAAGTGACATTTACAAGTCGGATAAGTAACAGGAAATAGATGTTATAGTAAAAGAAAGCTGTGTTTTTTAATTAACAATAATGCGATGTCAGGATGTGCAGCTTTAAACTCAAAAAACTGGAATTTTTGCTATTTTTACGGTGACGTCCAATGAATTTTTCTCCACGTTTCACCTTTTCTAAGTGATTTATCAGCATTTATTATAATATTATCCTCTGCATTTTGCCTTATTTCAGTGTAAATCTGATATTTTGTTATATTTAATTTAGTGATCATGTAGATGTTCATAAAAGTTCAGGGGAAATCCAAAATTATTATTGGTTTATCAGCCACTGACTGTGGTTTTATTATTATATAATTTTCTTATTACTTACATATAAGAAAACAAGGTCATGTTTTTAAATTAACATTAATGCGATGTCAGGATGTGCAGCTTTAAACTCAAAAAAACTGGGATTTTCGCTATTTTTATGTTGATGTCCAATGAATTTTTCTCCATGTTTCACCTTTTCTAAGTGATTAATCAGCATTTATTATAATATTACCACCAAAATGTTGGATTTTTTTTCATTGTAAATCAGATATTTTCCTATATTTAATTTACTGATCATGTAGATGTTCATAAAAGTTCAGAGGAAATCCAAAATTATTGTTGGTTTATCAGCCACTGACTGTGGTTTTATTATTATATAATTTTCTTATTACTTATATATAAGAAAACAAGGTCATGTATTTTAATTAACATTAATGCGATGTCAGAATGTGCAGCGTTACAGTCAGAAAAAGTGGATTTTTGGTTTCTTTGTAGTGACGTCCAATGAATTTTTCTCTACATTTAACCTTTTCTAAGTGATTTATCACCATTCATAGTAATATTATTCTCTGTACTTTGCATGTTTTCAGTGTAAATAAGGTATTTTCCTATATTTATTAAATTAGTGATCATGTAGATGTTCATAAAAGCTCAGAGGGAATGTTTCCTAACATTCATATGATAGACCCACAGTTACATATTATTAGTATAATACTGATTACAAATGGAACAAGATGCTCCACACAATAAAAAACAAACATTATATTTACTGAGAGAAAAAATACTAGAAGACTTGAACATGTTTAATAGAAATATTAAGTCTAAGTATTAGTTTTTGGGTTTTTTTTCTGGCTATAATGGTCTGTATCAACGTAAATAAGTAAACTTTGGACATATTTTAAGGTTTTTCCACGCCTTAAACCCATAATAATGACTGTCCATGCCCATAACCATTCCAAACAGCTGTACCAACTCCTGTTCGAATGTTATCCATCTATAGTACAACATAGTATATTACTGCACATTAAAACCTACTAAGTCAAATCGAATTATTCCACAACAGCAGATTGCAGGAGGTCCCACATATCTTTACTTTGGATATTCACATTAAAGTAGTGAATTACAAGATAATAAATCACACATTTTTTCTGTAAAGTATGAAATTCATGAAGGATATAGTTTGGCAACATTGATTATTCATTTATTTATTTTTTGGTTCCTGGCCATTATTACAGCTAGCTGTATAATATGGTAAATTATACATGTTTTTTTGTTTTGTTTTTTAGCTAATGGCCAAATTGGATAAATATAGTGCAAATAATGAAATGTGTGACATCTTTTAAGTTTGTCGACTTCATCAAAACCCTGAAAAATGAACAAATGGAGGCATTTGTATTGATGTAACATGTTACACACAGTTGTAGAACTGCATCAAAATGGTAAAAACCAATGTTTCCTAACATTTATATGATAGATCCACTTACATGTTATTTGTATAACACTGATTACAAATGGAACAAGATGCTCCACACAATAAAAAACAAACATTATATTTACTGAGAGAAAAAAAATTGCTCGAAGACTTGAACATGTGTAACTGAAATATTAAGCCAACTAATTATTTTTGTTTTGTTTTTTTTTTTCTGTTTACAATGGTCTGTATCAATGTTAATAAGTAAACTTTGGATATACTTTAAGGTTTTCTACCCTTTAAAACCTATAATAATGAATGTATATTAACATAACACATTCCAAACAGCCAATAGCCAATGGCCAAATTGGACTTCTATTAAAAAAATAGTGCAAATAATGAAGTGTTGGACATTTTTTGTTTGTCTACTTCATTAACACCATTAAAAATGAACAAATGGACAAATTTATATTGATGTAGCATGTTACACACAGCTGTAGAAGTGCATCAAAATGGTAAAAACCAATGTTTCCGGACATTCGTATGACAGACTCACTTACATATTTTAAGGTTTTCTTCCCCTTAAACCCATAATAATGAATGTCCATTACCATAACCCATTCCAAACAGTCCGATCTGTTCAAACTCCTGTTCTGATGTTTCTCCAAACAACTTCTCCAACATCCACATGTCACAACCACTGAGCCACACACTGTATAGTACGACATAGTATATTACTGCACATTAAAACCTACTAAGTCAAATCTAATTATTCCACAACAGCAGATTGCAGGAGGTCCCACATTTCTTCATCATGGATATTTAAATTAAAGTAGTGAATTACAAGATAATAAATCACACATTTTTTTCTGTGAAATATGAAATTTACAAAGGACATAGTTTGGCAACATTGATTACATTATTACAGCTATCTGTATAATACAGAATATTATACTTTTTGTTTTGACATATTTTTTAGTTTGATTTTTAGCTAACGACCATTTGGACTTCCCTACAAATATAGTGCAAATAGTGAAATACTGAACAGCTTTTATGTTTGTGTACTTCATCTAAACCAGTGGTTCTTAACCTTGTTGGCGGTACTGAACCCCACCAGTTTCATATGCGCACTCACTGAACCCTTCTTTATTAAAAAATAAAATATGATATTTTTCAAATTCAAGACACAGGTATATGTTTTACTGGTGCACAAAATGAACCGTGCATTAACATCACTGTGTTCAAAGAACAAAACCAATACAGTGCATGAACTCACAACAAATTCCATACCTTTTCACAAAGACATGAGCTTTTTTAATACTACCACACTGAAATGGTTTTAATTTTTAACCTTATGTATTCCAATAATGAACTTATTGTATTTATGCTATTTATCATTTTTTAACATTTTAACACACACCCATCACCTAATTTCCATCAGGCTACAATAATAATGAATATTTACTGCAAATCAGTGGGACTTCTGGAGTTTTCGTTTCATCTCGCTCCGAACTTTCCGAACCACGCAATTTTGACATAAAAGAAAGATAATTGCATGTAGTGTATCAAAAAAAAAGTTCTCGTTATACTCCTTAAGTATTTTTGTGATCGTTGTTTTATTACGGCACTAGCTCGGCTTTAGCGTAATACGATTTCTCCATTCGCGACGGTGCGTCGGTCGTCACATGATTGTAACTGACCAATGCGGTGACCGAAAAATGTAAACAAACGCTACACATGGCTGCCTCCGTGGTTAACAGGAAGTAGCAAAAGTCATAACAACGATGTGGAAAATACTCAAATAATTCATCATCAGACGAGTGGAAGAGATTATAAACACTTCCGGATGTGCTGTAGTGCTATAAGTAACAATACACCGCGTATATTGGATGTCAATCAGAGAAAGAGTCTCCGAAGCCGTTTGTTTACATACATGGACCTAGCCCGACACACACACACGACTAATGAGTGGAGTGTGTGTGTTGACCTCCGCCGAACCCCTGAGACTGACTCACCGAACCCCTAGGGTTCGATCGAACCCAGGTTAAGAACCACTGATCTAAACCATTAAAACAATTAACAAATTAAGGCATTTATATTGATGTAACACGTTACACACAGTTGTAGAACTGCATCAAATGGTAAAAACCAATGAAAATTTTACCCAACATTCATATGATAGTCCCACAGTTACATAATATTACTATAATACTATGTAATAAGTAAACTTTGGACATATTTTAAGGTTTTCTTCCCCTTAAACCCATAATAATGAATGTCCATTACCATAACCCATTCCAAACAGTCCGATCTTTACAAACTCCTGTTCTGATGTTTCTCCAAACAACTTCTCCAACATCCACATGTCACAACCACTGAGCCACACACTGTATAGTACGACATAGTATATTACTGCACATTAAAACCTACTAAGTCAAATCTAATTATTCCACAACAGCAGATTGCAGGAGGTCCCACATATCTTCATCATGGATATTTAAATTAAAGTAGTGAATTACAAGATGATAAATCACATTTTTTTCTGTAAAATATGAAATTTATGAAGGACATATTTTGGCAACATTGATGATTCAAGATAGCTGCATAATATAGTATATTATACATGTTTTGGCATCTTTTTTTTTTACCTCCACCAAGAGGTATTGTGATCGCTTTGCTTTGTCTGTTTGTTTGCCTGTTTGTTTGTTTGTTAGCAGGATAACTCAAAAAGTGATGGACGGATTTTCATGAAATTTTCAGAAAATGTTGATACTGGCACAAGGAAGAAATGATTAAATTTTGGTGGTGATCGGGGATGGGGTGGGGTGGGGCAGATCTGTCTTGGTGGAGGTCTGCGCTCTCTGAGTGCTTTTCTTGTTGTTGTTTGTTTTTAGCTAACAGCCATATTGGACTTCCCTACAAATATAGTGCAAATAATGAAATGTTGGGCATCTTTTATGTTTGTCTACTTCATCAAAACCATTAAAAAATTGACAAATTAAGGCATTTATATTGATGTAACACGTTGCACACAGTTGTAGAACTGCATCAAATGGTAAAAACCAATGAAAATGTTACCCAACATTCATATGATAGTCCCACAGTTACATAATATTACTATAATACTATGTAATAAGTAAACTTTGGACATATTTTAAGGTTTTCTTCCCCTTAAACCCATAATAATGAATGTCCATTACCATAACCCATTCCAAACAGTCCGATCTGTGCAAACTCCTGTTCTGATGTTTCTCCAAACAACTTCTCCAACATCCACATGTCACAACCACTGAGCCACACACTGTATAGTACGACATAGTATATTACTGCACATTAAAACCTACTAAGTCAAATCTAATTATTCCACAACAGCAGATTGCAGGAGGTCCCACATATCTTTACCGTGGATATTTAAATTAAAGTAGTGAATTACAAGCTGCTAATTCCTTCAAAAGACGACCAATTATGAATCAAAGCGAGGCGAGCTGCGCAGATGCTGGCAGCGAATCCACTCACTTAATAACAAAGAGGAGGTGATAACACTCACACACTCATACACACACACACACACACACACTCACACACACACAAACACACACACATCCACCACCTACAGAACTGAAATTCTACACATGTACAGCCGGTTAATGCATGTGCATGACAACATGCAGCAGTTAGTTTTGTGGCAGACTTTCATATTAGTCACAAGGCATCTCCCACATAAAGTTTACGCTGCCTAATCTATTACCCTCTAAATGGGATTTTAATTGAATTGGCGTCAAAACGACAAACAATGACGCCTCTGTTGCAATTAATAAAATCACGGAGCAGAATCTATGAGGCTTGATATGAACCTCCATTCAAATCAAGTTCATTAATGTAAATGTGAACCATTCAGAGAAGCTCCCAATTTTTCAACCCCCCCCCACCTCCTCCTCCTCCTTTTAGAGTTTCCAAAAGGAGGCCTGACAACACACAACACAGGAAAAGCATAAAAAACAGCGAAAAAAAAAAAGAGGGGGCGATCACATGTGTCGTCGTGATGGAGACGAAAAGAGGACGGCGACACCTTTTTTTTGATTTTTATTTTTATTTTTTGCAGCAGTTGGCGAGTTAATATAAGATGACGGAGACACGGCCATGCAGAAAAGGATAAATACGGTAAAACAAATTGACCAAAATGTGCAAAAGTATAAATTTGGTCCCGTCTAAACAGCATCTATCCTCACAAAGTATCAAATTACACAGTGGCGTGGGTGAATTTTAATAAACTTGCGATTTGGAAACGCAGTCATCTGCATCAAAATTGAGGAATAAGTATCATTATTCTTTTTACATCGCAGTTACACTTTTTTTTTTTTTCTCCGTTGTTGTTTTAAATGAGAGCCCTTCTGCTACCAGTGGCTGAGTAAATACAATGAGGTGATTAAAAGGGGGGAATGCTTTAAGCGCACAGCTAATTAAATGGGTATGCTAATGCTGTCATACTTAGCAGATGGAAGAAGAATCACTTAAGTGTAATGCACATGTTATGGTATTTTCGACATGACATGGAGGCTCTCGTGGGATCGCTCTCCCCGCCGTCGACTCGTGTTTCACAACTACTCAAAATGCACACACACACGCACAAACACACACACACACACACCTTCAGTGACACTACCCGGCATGCAAACTTGTTAGTGAGTAGCTAACGCGCTGTACAGATATAACTCATGTGTCATTTCTGAGGGCTGTCAGTATTTGTGAGGATAGGATGTCAACATGCGGCGCTGTTTTGACAAGAAAATATCTGTAAAAAAATGAGGAGTTGAAGAGTTTTTAAGGCAACGTTTTCAATATTTCCATTTCAGATGATCATTAAAGTGGTTTTAATGCACTTTTATTCAAGTTTACCATTATACCTCACCTTCATTTGGCTGTTTTATGCTTTAACATGCAAAGGTTGGATGTAAAAAGGTATAAATACTTCAAGTATCTGTACTTAATTTCAGTACTTTACCTGAGTATTCATTGCAACTCGTGAAATAATGCTGAGATGCAATGAATAACTTATGTATAAATGAAAAGTTGAAGTGTTTTCAAAGCAACATTTTCATTTCAGATGATCATTAAAGTGGTTTTAACGCACTTTTACACTAGTTTATCATTGCATCTCACTTTCATTTGGCTGTTTTATGTTTTAACATGCAAAGGTTGGACGTAAAAAGGTATCACTACTTCAAGTATCTGTACAATATTTGAGTACTTTACTTGATTATTCATTGCAACTCACAAAATAATGGTGAGATGCAATGAATAACTTTTGCATAAATGACTAGTTTAAGTGTTTTCAAAGCAAGATTTTCAATATTTCCATTTCAGATGATCATTAAAGTGGTTTTAACGCACTTTTACACTAGTTTATCATTGCTCCTCACCTTCATTTGGCTATTTTATGTTTTAACATGCAAAGGACGGACGTAAAAAGGTATGAATACTGTAAGTATCTGTACTTTATTTCAGTACTTTACTTGAGTATTCATTGCAACTCGCGAAATAATGGTGAGATGCAATGAATAACTTGAGTAAAAATGACAAGTTTAAGTGTTTTCAAAGCAAGATTTTCAATATTTCCATTTCAGATGATGATTAAAGTGGTTTTAATGCACTTTTACACTAGTTAATAGTTGCATCTCACCTTCATTTTGCTGTTTTATGTTTTAACATGCAAAGGTTTGACGCAAAAAGGTATGAATATGTTAAGTATCTGTACTTTGAGTACTTTACTTGAGTATTCATTGTATTTTGTAAAATGACTGCAAGATCCAATGATTAACGAACGTGAAAACGACAAGTTAGTGTTTTCAGGGCAACGTTTTCAATATTTCCATTTCAGATGATCATTAAAGTGGTTTTAATGCAGTTTTACACTAGCTAATGGTTACTTCTTGCCTTCATTTGCTTTAACACGCAAAGGTTGGAAGCAAAAAGGTTTAAATACTTAAAGTATCTGTACTTTATTTGCGTATTCACTGCATTTTGGAAAATGAAGGTGGCAACATTTTCAGCTTGGAAAGTAATTAAACCATTTTAGCTGAGTATTAAAGAGGTTTTAGTGCATTTTTACCTTTGGTAATTGTTGCATCTCACCTTAATTTTGCCATTTCATGCTTTCTCATGCAAAGGTGGGATGTTATAAGGTACAAATACTTTAAGTATCAGTACTTTACTTGAGTGTTGATTGCAACTCGCAAAATGGTTGCGAAATGCAATGAATAACTAGTGTAAAAATGACACGCTGAAGTGTTTTCAATGTAACATTTCTAGCTTTACAAATAACTGAACCATTTCAGATGATTATTAGAGTGGTTTAAATGCATTTTTTACACTAGTTTATCATTGTACTGCACCTTCATTTGCTGTTTTATGCTTTAACGTGCAAAGGTTGGAAGTAAAAAGGTACAAATATGTTAAGTATCTGGACTTTACTTGAGTACTTTAGTTAATCATTGCATCTCGCCATCATTTTGCGAGATGCCAGAAGTATCTATAAAAAAAAAAGAACAAGAAAAACATACGTAATGTGTAAAATTAGACCAACATAAGTGCAGATCCACACACCTGTCCACATCCACATTCTCCCTTTGAACATGATTCCTTCCATTAGTACCATAACTTCATGGTACCTACCAAAGCAGGTCCACTCACTGTCCATGCAGAGGTGGACCTTACAGACCCCGGAGACCACATTGGACCTGAGATTGTTGACTCACCGTAACTGTTGCTGTCACTACTGTCTTGCGACGTGTTCGAGAATTACCGAAAATAGTCACTTGCCCGATAAAGGGTTAAAATAAAACGCGATGAATGAAACTGTGTGCAGTTTACACACAGTTTTCTCTTCAGATCAGGGTTCGATTCAAGTCCAAACAGAACAAAGCTAACAGGCAGAAGGCAAAGTCTGAAACCTCCCAAATTGTCGAGGAAAGCTGGGGGGTCCATCAGGCCACTTTCAGTTCAAATTCAAAACGCCTTCATTATCACCGTTTCCCGCCCAGAGACTAGTCCGGTCGGCCCCCCCAACCACCACCACCACCGATTCCTACTCATCGACTCTATCTGCATATTTCCCTAATTATGGTCCATGTTTATTCCCTGGAAGACTAACGTCCAACAGAGATGGCAGGTTGTGTAATCAAAAGTCTTCCTCTTGGGGGCCCCCCAAAATGTAACCGCCAGTAAATGAAAATTGAATACGTTGGAACTTCATCTGGGGAGACGCCATTAGCATCAAATTGTCCTGATACATTTGTTTATTCCGGGACCTTCTGAGCCCCGAATAAAAGAATAATCATTGGCCAATACAGCTAAACGCCACGGAAGCTTCAAAGCGTCCAGCTCACCACCGCCCTAAACGGGACGGCTATTAAATTAGAAACTGAAACTTTGGTCGCCATGACGACCTGGTTTGTTAAATATGTGAAACCTGTAACCCTGTGAAGCTACATAAAGACAATGAGGCCTGTCATTTTTAAGTACTCACATCCGCCCCAATCACCAACCGGCTGGTAACGGACACCTACTTTAACCAAAACTTAATTAAAAAAAAGAAGAAGAACAACCAAAGGACGGTCAAAACCAAACCAAAATAGACCCAAAGATAATTAGGAGCAAATCAATTAGCGAGTGGAAACAACTGAAGAGAAATTAAAAAGTTCTCCTGGGATAATTATGACATCAATTGATCAGACCCGATGGCGAGTCCACTCAGATCCACGTGGGTATTAGAGGTATTTCACACACATGCAAAGCCGGCGCTAATAGAACTGGACCCCCTTGGAAGTGGACAGGATTACTGTGGCATTTTGACCCTGTAATCAGTGACCGACGACTACAAAAAAAACAAAACATAGATTTGCAATTCACGACCTGATTCCCACACAAACCAACTGCAACAGTGAAAAACCTGATTATTATCCGATTTCTGGAGTTATCGGAATATTCGACAGCATACCGGGTTTGTCCCCAATACTACATACAGTGTCTTCATGTACACCTGTTAATCTGATTTATGTGTTTGTTTGTTTTTTGGTTTTTTTTTAACATCCATGCATGTGTAAAACAAAGACATTGTAGAAAAAAGGAGTGACAGAAGTCAAATGTCAGCAATTTGCGTCTAACATTATTACAGTCGCGGAAAAAAATGATTAGACCACCAAAAGTCAACAAAAACAATGGTTATGCAATCAAGTACTAACTCCTGTGTGTATCATGTGACTAAAACACAAAAAAGAAAACATGGAATGCCTAAAAGCACTGTTTTTGTCAGTACAATGCCATAGATTTTGATGTCAGAACTGAAGTGATTGTGGTTATTATCAAGAAAACCATGAAAAATGGATAGATATCAGCTCTGAAATTAAACTACTATGAGCTATTTTTGGTGTTATCATTATATTTGTCCAAACAAATGTACCTTTAGTTGGACCAGGCATTAAAATGAACAAGAAATTGAAGAAAACAAGGAAGGTCTAATCATTTTTTCCGCGACTGCATATATGTACATACTGTGGTGTGCTTGCCACATTGCATTGTGGGTATCGGACATTATGCTCTATTAAGTTTTGTGTTATGTGTAGGGGTTCAGCGGGGTTATTGTGTTTGTGTGAATTTAGGTTCATGTGTGTGTATGTGAAGGATATTCATTGGCCTTCTTATGTTTATTTTTATTTTCTTTAATGCACACCGTAAGTCAGGGGTGTCAAACATACGGCCCGGGGGCCAAAACTGGCCCGCCAAAGGGTCCAATCCGGCCCGCGGGATGAATTATGAATTAGTGAAATACAAAAATTACACTGAAGATATTAATAATCAAGGATGTCAACATAAATTTATTTCAGTTCCATCTAAAGTGAGTCAGACCAGTAAAATACTATCATAACGAAGTGTAAATAACGAAAACCTCCTATTTTTCTCTTTGTTTTAGTGTCAAAAAAGTAAAATTACACAAAAACGTTAACGTTTACAGACTAGCCTTTTACAAAAAATGTGAAAAACCTGAACAAACATGAACAACCTGAAATGTCTTAAGAGATTTAAGAGTAATTTTACCAATATTCTTATAAAATGTTTTGTGCATTTGTAGATCCACTGTGATCTGTACGTTGAAATGAACATGTAAAAATGAGAAGCTGAGGCCAAATACTGGCATAAATTGATAAAACTGCACTTTTTTTTCTTTATAAATTTCATTTTTGTCATGGGTCATATTTTTCCATATTTTTTTAAAAGATAGTTTGTAGATGTAGACATTTTGATAGTATACTCTTACTTTTTTCACTCTAAAACATAGAAATTAGACATATATTTTTGGAATTGATATTATTTATGTATTATTATGTTATTATTTTAATGACCCGGCCCGCTGCAGGTCATATTGGGCTTTATGTGGCCCCTGAACTAACATGAGTTTGACACCCCTGCTGTAAGTGAAACAGGGTTCCTACAGGTTTCTTTAAGTTAAATTCAAGACTTTTTCAGACTACTTAGAACAGAATTTAATGGCCATTTTGCAGCCGTTCCCCTCCACTCGTGTCAACCAGGTTGGGTATGATCTTCTCTCAACCGGGCATTATTAAATTTACACTTCCTCACGGTTACTTTTCGCTTGCAAGACGTCCCTTAAACTTCCCAAAGTCAGCTCTCTGGGGTCAAGTGTGTCACTAACACACAGGTGTCAAACATGCGGCCCGGGGGCCAAATCTGGCCCGCCAAAGGGTCCGATCCGGCCCCTTGGATGAATTTGTGAAATGCAAAAATTACACTAAGAAATTAACAATCCTTTTATTTATTTATTTATTTTTTGGCTTTAATTCATTTATTTATTTGGGGGGGAATATGTTGCTTATTGTTTGCTTTATGTTGACTATATTGTTGATTATTGTGTAATATAAAGTTCAATAAAGATATTTTTTAAAAAAGCAAAAAAAAAAAAAAAAAAAGATATTAACAATCCTTTTAGTTCAGGTTCCACATTCAGACTAATTCAATCCCAAGTGGGCAGGATTCAAATACTATCATAATAACATACAAATAATGACAAATCCATATTTTTCTCTTTGTAAATGTACATATTTTCATGTATTTTACGCTGAAACAAAAAATGTGAATAACCTGAACAAATATGAACCTGAAATGTCTTAAGAGAAGTAAGTACAATTTTAACAATATTCTGCCTGTTACTAAATGTTTTGTGTATTTGTAAATTCACTGTGATCTGTACGTTATAATGTACATGTGTAAATGATAAACTGAGGCAGAATATTGTTAAAATGATACTTATTTATTCAGTTTGTTCATGTTATTCACATCTTTTGAAAGGGTAGTTTGTAGATGTAAATGTAAATGTAATGTAAATTTACTTTTTTCGCTCTAAAACAGAGAAAAAAGTTTGGAGTTGACATTTATTTATTATTATGTTATTATTTTACTGGTTCGGCCCACTGCAGATCAATTTAGCTGAATGTGGCCCCTGAACTAAACTGAGTTTGACACCCCTGCACGAACGGCTGCGAGTTTGTTGGACTGAATGTTCTGTGATTATTTCTGCAAAGTTAGCGATCACTGGTTCCTAAATTCAATATAAACTGTCGAGTTGGAACGGGTGGAACTAAGTCGACTAAAGTTACTTTCTTTCTAGTTTGGACATTTAATAGACACATTTAAGCACAATAAAGTCAATAAGTTTATGACAACATAACTTAAAGGGGTCATATTTATCTAAACCCACTTTTACTAGTCTTTGGTTCATTTATTTGTGTATTTGGACGTTAATAGTTCATAAAGTTGGAATTTGAACCTTCCAGGTGCTGCAAAGCTATCTGTATATTCAAAAACGAGTGGATTTCTACAACCCGTTTTAATTCCTGCTTAATTTGTTACACTTCATAACTAGTTACGACATTTGCACATATAAGGTCAAGACTTACGATGAACATTTCTCCGAGTACGACATAATTGTTTATCAGCAGCAACGGTTGTAGTAAAAACTGAAAATATGTCCAAACTTCGAGTCGATTACCTAAAATGTTCAGTTGTTGATTGAACGGGACAGAGCAGCACAGCCAACAACCTGGAGGTGGGTGGGTTCATGTGCATTTAAAGGGCCAGCGCTCCAAACTACCTTTCTGGTGTCATTACTCAGAAATAGGGTTGAAGATGGAGCTGTGGAGTTGAATTAATGAAGAATTCAGACCCAAGCAGAGCATTTACAGTTTATGTAGACCACAGGGAAATGTTTGAAAATGCAGAATTATATTTAAAAAGCTAAATATCACTTCTTTAAAAGGGTTTTTGTTTTCTGAAAATTGGTTTTCTTGAGCTTTTATCTGATATTCCTGGGGTTTCGTGGATGTGTAGCATGGGTATATTGACATTAGCGTTGCGTAGCATTACCACGGCAACGCAGACAGAACTGCGGCTTCTCCCTGTACTGGCCGTGCTAAAGAAGCTACCATACGTCTAACTGAGATAACATTCTCACATCTTTCGATGACCCTTTTTATTACCTCCGCCAAGGAGGTTATGTTTTTGCCAGGGTTTGTTTGTTTGTCTGTCTGTTTGTTTGTTTGTTTGTCTGTCCGTTAGTGTGCAGCATAACTCAAAAAGTTATGGACAGATTTTGATGAAATTTTCAGGGTTTGTTGGAAATGGGATAAGGAAGAAATTATTAAATTTTGGTGGTGATCGGGGGTGGGGGGGGGGCCACTGATCAGCCTTGGCGGAGGTCTGCGCTCTCCGAGTGCTTCTAGTTGCATTTAGATTTTTTTTTCCTTCCACACAAATCAAATCCAACCATACCAAAAGTTATCTCATGACGCACTCAGAGCTGGTCAAGACCACACTCTTAAAAGAAACCACAAAGTTGTACCAACTCCAGAAGAACCAAGTCGAAACCACCCTCAACTGAGTCACCCATTGCCTTTTCTTGATATTAAGTTAATTCTGTTAACAGTTTTATTATTAGATCCAGACTGCCGCTGAAAAGAATGCTTTAAAAATGCGTGTGTCTGCACGGTTCTATGGCAAACACTCAGGAACAATAGATTGAAGCCGAATGCTTTGCCATCAAACTGAAGACCACAGAGTGATGAGATCAAAGCGTGGATGACAGTCTGAGGGTGGATCCTTATTTAAACTGTCAAAGTCTGGGTGTGCACTTTGTCATGACGTTCTCTCCCACGTGAATAGAAATAAAAGAAAACAACATGAATCACAGACGGGGAGCCTGCAGCGCTCTGTTTGTGTTATTATTCTCACATTGCGAGTACAACCTGGAACAGAGACTTACCACGGTCAGATCAGCAATCTGCCGCCGAGTTGGGGATCAAACGGGAAACACAAGGTGAGGGAACTCCAGTCACTTTGGATTCCGCCCAAAGGAAAAGCCTGGGGCAAAAAAAAAAAAAGGAGAAGGGGGGAAGAAAAATAATTAAATAAATCCAGGGGGCGATAAAAGGCTGCGAGCCACATTAAAAAAATGTCACGTTTTTAAACCATTTGGTAGGGGAAGTTAACCAAATATGAGTGCTGCGTAATGTTCCTTTAAGCTGTCATTTAAACTTATACCTATCATCAGTCCTGGCCTTAGTGTGTGCAGGGCTACTGATGATCCAGCGACGGCAGCACACTTGATTAACTGTGCCCCATCCAAGCGTTGCTTTCTCTATTTCTGTCAAGCCTAATGGCATTAGATCAGTAATTATAAGATTATTCACAGTTCACGCGGGCCTCACTGTTAACTTTTGAGATATGAGACCATTATCTTCTTCTAATCTCTTTTTCTCTGAATTACAGCGCAGATTCATATCGCCGTTTTGACGGCTCGTATGTCGTGCCCATCCACAAACGGGCACGCCGGGTCTCTGTTCAGGTTCCTTTCGCAGCTTTTTGATGTGAAGACGAGGACGGCGTTGAACTTTTGAAGTGACTTTCTACCTACAGACACCCTGACAGTGGCTCCGATTTAGAATTTACATGGTTTTGATGGTTTTGCTTGTTGTCAGTGAAGTGAGCAAATCCCCTTGAAATTATATTCCACCCACTTATGCTGTTTCACAAAGTGTAGAAGCACTTATTGTCTTCAAGCCGCCAAAGAAAACAAATTCAACTTAATTCTTTTTCAAGTTTGTCATCATCATCTCTACAACAGTATCTGGCCCACTATACTTTTATACATATTATAACTGGTATTTCAGGTCTTATTTCCTGGAAAACAATTATACATTTACAATTTTTATTTCCCTTTCCTCCAAAAACGACTACAAATTCAGTTACTGACCAACGCAGAAGACCTTCCACATGGTTAGTACTAATGGTCCACCAGTAGGTCATCATGGGTCATTGGCGTCCATTCAGAACTGACCAAAGTTTTTCCAGCAGTATTCATGTATTTCTGTACATATATTTATTTATTTGATTGTTAAAGTGCATTTACACGATTGCAGCACCCACTGGTTTGCAGATTACAGTTGTGAAACCTTAACTTTAGCATTTTAGCATAACCATCTTGTTTTGGTTTTTTTTTTTAGAATTATGTTCATTTATTTTATTGGATTATTTCACAGGGACATTGAGTTCACCTAATGGCAATTTTTCATCTGCAGTGACCTGGAAAGAACTGAATTGTCACCCTAAAAAGGTAGTACAAGGTTAGAAACATTCATTTAAAAAAAAAAAAAAAAATACCCAAACACAGACAATTACAGTACAAGTTTTGCAGGACAAAATTTTAAATCAATAATATCAACCAAAATTAAGCATCGCCAAGTAATTTTAGGAACTTGCTAAACGTTAATACATACAGTTGTGTTTTAGAACAAAATGCCACCATCACTATTGTACATACATAACATGCTAACATTAGCTAACATAGTTCAGTGACTCTAAAAGTACATCTATTTCCTAAATAATGCACTTTAAAAACACCATATAATACACTGTAATACATGCTAGCAGTTATGCTAATAGACTAATTTAAACATTTAAGAAAAACCTATTGTTAATGTAATGATTTAGTAGATATTTGTTTGTTAATAATAAAACAATAATGTGGGATCATGTAATTGAACACATACAGTAAAATATACTGTATAGGTTCAGTGTTAGTGGTGTAATAGTTTATCGGATGATTTACCTTCGAGGAATCGCTTCCTTAAAAAAAAAAAAAAAAAGCAAAAGGTACATGTATCACCCAGATATCTATTATAATTTTTTATTAATTAGTTTAGTTTCAGTTGTTGTATACAAGTATGAATGCCCAGTTTTGCACCATGAGTAAAACTGACATCTACTATATGTGCCGTGCAGATAGGGATAAAGAGATGTACCAATGCAAATAATAAAGCAGAAGGTCCATATTTGGTGTCGTCTTGCCATCAAAAACCACACTTCAACATTCAGGGTCAAAAGGCTGCTTCCTCAAAGCCTCCACCTCTGCTGCCGAACCCTCCGCCCAATCATCCATGGAGTCATCAGAGCGGAGGCAGAACTCTCAGCCTCCCCTGTAATTAAACACCGAAGACGAACCGTCACAGCGGGGAACAGCGTCTTTTAAGTCCCTAGGGTGAAACCGAGCCACCACCGACGACAAGGAGAAGGAGATGAAGGAGGATGAGGAAGGTTGCCTGAAGGTTACAAGACTCAGACTGAGGTTGAGTTCAGCATATTGCGTGGCTTCTACCTTCTGTTGACGAGCGCTTTTCAAGAATTGAGAAGTCATCTCAGTAGATTATAAGGCTTCAACAGCGCTGAGATTTATTCAAAGATGAGTGGGAGGTCAGGAGCTAAAGCGCTATTTGAAGAGTTAAACTTGTGTTTCCTGAGTCAAGAACCAAAATACCCAAAATGGATCAACCGGTAGGAGACCATGGACAGAACCAGGACATACTGGAGGGATTATTATGGGTGATCTGTCCCTTTGGAGAAGGTGGGGCAGGAGATGGAAGCCTGGGCATCCTGGTTTAGACTGGTGCTCCGGAAAACCAGACTTGGATAGGTGTAGAAGGAAGGAACAAAGGAAGGAAGGAAGGTTGGGTTGGTTTGTTTGGTTGGTTGTTTGATTGGTGTGGTTGGGTTGGTTGGAAGGTTGGTTGATTGGTTTGGTTGGAAGGTTGGGTTGGTTTGGTTGGTTGTTTGATTGGTGTGGTTGGGTTGGTTGGAAGGTTGGTTGGTTGGGTTGGCATTATCGGAACCAAAACTCCACATTGAGAACCTCCTTTCTTGAAATTAACTAACAAGTGGTATCAACATTTCAACAAAAAACTCATGTCCTGGACCAAGATACTGGTGATGAAGCAGGTCAAGGTTTTCATATATATTAGAGCTGCACAATATATCGCTTATTCATCGATATCGTGATGTACGTGTGCGCAATAGTCACATCCCAGGTCCTGCAATGTAGGAGGTAAATGAACTCAATGTGTTCTCATGTCACTTCAAGGGTACGTGACACACACTGCATGCAGCGATCCACCAATCACAATCGTTCTTAATCAGTTTGGAGTGAGTCGCTGGTAACAATATTGAAAAATGAGCAACGAACAAGAGAAAATCACTGTAAACGAAGACTTGGTTGCCACAAAGAAACGCAACGTCAGTTATCTGGAATTATTTCGGCTACAAGAAGGATGATATTGAAACGCGTTCTATGTCGACAGCGTCTTGCACCTGTCGTCATAACTAATTTTTTTGACTATTTATGTCGGCACCACACAGCTATTATATACTCCTGAGTATTTTTTTCATATCACAATATATATCACAGGGTTAAAAAAAAAAAAAAAAAATTGCAATGTCACTTTTTTCCAATATTGTGCAGCCCTAATATATATAAACATATATAAAATGAGTCCTGAGTGTTCATTTGACTATGGCACATAAAATAGATCGAAATTTGGGTATGATGCAAATTTACAACAACAGGCACAATGGTACACAAGTGTTCACTACAGGTTCCTCGGTAAAATATATCTGAACCGGCATCGAGGGAATACAAATGTTATCTGAGCTGATTTTGGTTTGATGCATCTTTGCGACATATCAGAAAATAGTGCAATTTATAAGTGTCCAAGACATTGGACTTTTTGTTAAATTAAGAAAATCAATTTCTAAGTCAACGGTTGCTAGTATTGTTCACTGTTGCTGCTGTAGATGAGCAAATATGAGGCACTGAACATTGGAGCAAACTTAAAGACTTGCATGGAAAAGCTAATCTGAGTCCTATAATTAGAAATGGACTTAGCGAACATCAAGAAACAACTGACACCCTACGCAAAACCAACAAACAGGGAAAAAGTGTATTGCACTAAATATTTGCTTTAATTTGTACCACTTTAGAATCAAAATAATAAATTGATAATAACCAGAAACTATTATCAGAACTGCAATTGTAACTACAAATGGACTTGACTAACACTAAGAAACAACTGACACCCTACGCAAAAAAAAAAGGAAAAAAACTGTATTTATCTAAATATTTGCTTTAATTTGTACCACTTTAGAATCAAAATAATAAATTGATAATAACCAGAAACTATTATCAGAACTGCAATTGTAACTACAAATGGACTTGACTAACACTAAGAAACAACTGACACCCTACGCAAAAAAAAAAAGGAAAAAAACTGTATTTATCTAAATATTTGCTTTAATTTGTACCACTTCAGAATCAAAATAATAAATTGATAATAACCAGAAACTATTATCAGAACTGCAGCTGTAACTACAAATGGACTTGGCTAACATTAAGAAACAACTGACACCCTGTGCAAAAAAAAAAACAGGGAAAAAACTGTATTTCTCCAGATATTTGCTTTAATTTGTACCATTTTAGAATCAAAATAATAAATTGATAATAACCAGAAACTATTATCAGAACTGCAATTGTAACTACAAATGGACTTAGCTAACATTAAGAAATAACTGACACCCTGCACACAAAAAAAAAAAAAAAAAAAAAAAAACGGAAAAAACTATTTATCTAAATATTTGCTTTAATTTGTACCATTTTAGAATGAAAATAGTAAATTGATAAGAACCACAAACTATTATCAGAACTGCAGCTGTAACTACAAATGGACATGGCTAACACTAAGAAACAACAGACACCCTACACACACACACAAAAAAAAAAAAAAAAAACAGGGAAAAAAACTGTATTTCTCTAAATATTTGCTTAAATTTGTACCATTTTAGAATCAAAACAGTAAACTGATAAGAACCAGAAACGATGATCAGAACCGCAACTAATAAAAATCAGATGGGACCTAAAGCCCCTGGTAAAACCCGAGCCTAAACCCTCTTAAAAGTGCTCATTGTGGGGGTCAAATCTATGCCCTTGTACCGACATAAGAGGGCGAGTGTATTAAAATAAATATGTCCACATTGGTCTCTCTGTGGACTTGTGTGTGAACATGTCTCATCTGTATACTGATATGGAGCAATTAAGCAAATTACATTAACAAAGGGCTGCAGGGCCGTTTTGCTAATGGTGTATCTCGCCACCTCTGGGCACGCTCACGACTTATTCACATGTAATTTATAGCAGCACGTCACTGCCTGTAGGGAAACATGATCAGCATATTGTTTTACAGCATTATTAGGAGGCAGATAAACGTATTGATAGATATCCACATGTATATATAGTGATGGAGCAGATAGGCGGCTGGAAATCCTTGGAGAGTTTTGATGGGCCCTGCAGCATGTTCAAGCACAACATAATGAAAGCAGGAAGTAAACACCACGCTGGCCTTGTAAGGCTACTGTACCTTGAAGTAAAGTGTTTACAACCCAAATGGCAGCTGAGTTTCTTGGAGGTTAAATGCCCTCGGAGACAAATCAACGGAGGGCCCTTGTGAGGAAGCAAAGGAGGTAAAAGACGAGTGAAGGTAAATCTTTAACAGCTCAATCAGCTCCGAACACATGCGGCATGACAGCGCTGGTTTGTCTACGGGGCTCGGCTTAATTAGCCTGTGCTTTATTGTTAATGAACTTCATGCAGTTGTTTGCTTGTATAATCAAGGCGAAGAAGCAGAACTGCTAGCTAAGGTGCCAAAAATAAGCTGACAAAAGCACCAGGGCCCCTCCTCGATTACCCCCCCCCTCCTCCCTCCGCCGGCCCATCTCCCCCCTCCTCACCCACTCTCAAATGGAAAAGCCAACTGCCTGCTTCATAAAACTCGCTTAGCAAGACAGTGAGACAAAATGGACTGTAAAGTTCGTTAGATGGAAATATTAAAAAAGAATTAAGCTAATGGAGATAAAATTAAAAGAAATGAGGCAACAAACACTCGGCACCAAAAATGGCATCGCCATGACAGCTAGGATTTCTAATGACAGACTGCATTTGGGGAGGAAAAAAAATTAAATGGCATCCCGCGCTTAAATTTCTTTGAGGAGTAATGATCCGAGAACGACGCTCACTCCTGGCACTCATGGGAAGGAAAGGAGGGGCTATGGGGGGGTGGGGGGGTTCAGAAAATAACAAAGGAGCATGTCCTGTGGTGAGGTTTAGGTACCACATGTAATGTCTTAACGTGGTAGGAGACTGGAGCTTCCTCTATCACCAAATCTGATGAAACAAGCTAATACACGACCTTACAAATGAATAAACAAATAATACAATAATGAACCTCAGGATAAAGGTCGGACACAAACAAGTGACAATGTCCACTGTACTGACATGCAATACCACCACCAACCACTAAGTGCTGCCTCCAAAAGTCCAACTGACTCCCATTACAAAAGCTGAAACCCATCTCTGGAAATAAGAATCATAATTCGGCTAAAATTTGCTTAGAGGTCTTATTTCTGTCTTTGTGCATAAGAAATCAGTCTAAGGGTGTGTTCACACCTGAAAAGTCTTTTGGTCCGCTTATTTGATTCGGATCAAATGCGGACTTTATTTTTTTCATTTGGGTCGGATCGCATTCACATTGCACTTTTTGCTAGTGGACCAAAATGTGTGAACAGAAGCACAGAAGTGAGGAACTGCGCTGGCATTGGACAGAAAAGTCGAGGGCGGGGTCAATCAGAGACGGCCGGTGTTGATGAAAATAGACGTGGTGCTCCTACATACAGTTATCATTTTCAGAATATAAATTGTTTTTTTTACAGACACAAATTTACGAAAATAATGTTAACATTCAAGAAAAGCTCAGTCAGAGCCAGTTTCATAATATGTGCATCTGACCAAATGTCAGTGACACATTCAGTCTCCTCATTGCTCCACGTCTGTCCACAGCTCATACCTGCTGCTGTTAGCTCTGACCACCCGTAAACCTCGGCTACTTCCAGCGGCTACGGTGGCTCGTCAAGCACAAAAAGGCACAAGATTCCTTGGTTTGGTTCGGTTCGAGGTCGGTTCTATTCACACCAGAAGTGAACCGGCCCAGAGTCCGTTTGGAAGCGGACCCAGACCACCTCCTGTTAGGTACAATGGTATATTCAGCGCAGATGTAGCAGAATACGTCAGGCTTATTTTTGCAAGATCTTGTAGTCCAAGCCATTTCATTCATCTGTAATATTAACAAAAACATTAAAGCTCTACCTACCGATGTGGCATTTCTCACAGCACTTAGTAAAAGCTTGAACATGAACAACCCGCCTCTCTCCAAAGCCCCGCCCCCTTCCCTCTGCCTGAGCTCTGAGGCTCCTCCTCCTCTCTCCTCCTCTCACCTGATGCGCGATGGAAACAGAGGAGGAAGCAGAGGTGGAGGTCCGGTCCATTTTGGCGTGTCCGCGGACCCCTCCCTCAGTAATCAGATGCATCATCCACCTGCCGCGGGCCCGCGGCTCCTGTTCCATCAGTAGACCTGGTCTGTGCAGAACTGGGTCAGTGTCTTCACTGCAGTGCCCAGAGGATGGGTGTGCGCACTGTGAACGCGCGGCCTCCGCGAATTTTCCGTGGACATTTGAGGTTTCATAGTCCATACAATTATCATCCTACATCATCTTACATGTGTGACATCATGTACATGTACCTGTATGAGTCCCACCGTCATAAAAGCTGAGCTTTATGCAGACCTGTTCAGTCCAGTACAGCTGACTTCCAGACTTTTATCTCCATCCTTCATTCATCAGACTCCCGTTTGTGCCCCTCAGTTGTCGTTTCTGTTCATAAATCCGTTTTTTCCCTTCCACATGTGCATGTCAGTTCTATCCAAACACATCCTAGACAGTAGACTGTGGTCAGTGACAGGAGAAGCAGCGCCAGTGAAGCGTCAGATTCACAGGTACACATATCGGATGTGAGACGGCGATAATGGATCAGATGCTGGACGGCCGTAATGGATGATTGACAGGAGGCTCTGTCAGGTTCGGCCAATTATTTTATTCGGACCGACTAAAATGATTGGTCAGACTTTTATCAGAAATATATGAGAATTAAACATTTTTGAGTTTCAATACCTGGTGGATTTCTTTTATATTTTAGTTTGACACACGCTTATTAGGAGCATTTTAAGATGACAAAAGAAAAGTGTAAAAATGCCACATCATACGGTATAGCTTTAATCATAAATTGGCAAAAGTAAAATCTGCAGAACTTGTTTATTGCAAGAAATATGAAAGAATTTTGTATCATATGATGTGAAAATGCCCATAAATGTAAGCAAAAATGTTAAAAAGCCAATATGTAGCATAGTTCAGAAAGTTGACCTGATTGAGCAAAATTCATGTGATTGTTGGATTCAGCACAGCAAAATGATCCTAAATCAGCTCAAAAAACTTCAATAAATTTGTTGTTGACCAGTGTTATTCCACCTACCTGCTGCACTGAACTGTGAATGTCACGCTGCCTTAAGTGCTATCGGTGCATTTGTATCGGATATATTTTATGAGCACAAGTACAAGTACACACACTGAGTATCGGAGCCAATGCCCGACACTGGTATCGGATCGGTGCATCCCTAAAATGAACCAAAGACTAATTAAAGTGGGTTTAGTTAAATATGACATAAAATTAGAGCAGCAATTTATACAATATGTACTAGACAATATATTATCACTATGACAATTAAGGAAATACTGCACACGGTTCTGTGTAATAGGAAACCTGCACACCACAGTTTAAAGATCCTTCCTGCAGAACAAAGCTAAACGCTCATCACTGCAAACTTCAGTGGGTGAACACGCGCTCATACTCTCATAAAGGCCTCCAGCCTTCAGGAGGCAGCCAGGACACGAGGGGTAGAACGCAAGACAACCAAAGCCTTCGTCTTTCTTCCTTCAACTTTTCCCCTCAACTTTGTGCGAGCTGCTTCCACTGTCTCTTCACTCAAATTTGCATATGAGGAAACAGAGGAGCTTCCCAGGGAGGCCGTCCTTCTGCCGTCACAGTGCTACTTTCCCAGTCTCTATTAAAACAGGCCAAATTTATTACCAAAGTTTCTGAAACAGGATTTCAGCAGTACAGCAGAGGATTAGGCCACTCCTGCTTTAGGATCAAATTGCAATAATTAGGTAGAACATGAAGCCAAAATACGTGAAACACGTTGGAACTTAACACGCACACAGACGTACAGTTAACACACACACACACACACACACACAAATCAAGAAAAATATTCCATTTCAGGCAGATTCTCGGAATGAGCGAAATCCCGGATACTGCGAGGCCTTTTCAGCGTTGCCAGTTAATCTCCTCAAGGAGAAATGCAAGATGACAATGGCAAAGCACCTCCAATAATTGGTTCCAACAGGCTTACCGTATTAAAACCTGAAATGAGTTCTTCCCCTTTTAAGTATGATCCATTATTTCAATCCGAGGGAGAAAATTCTGTCTTTGAGAATATTAATAACTCCCAACCACGCACTAACATGAAAAAAAAAAAAAAAAAACAGTCCCCTCCTCCGCCTAAAAGCTGTGTACCTGGCATCACGGCAAAGGTCCCACCAAGGACGGGCACTTGAAAGCCCCGGTCCTCCCTCTTTCCACCCCCCCCACCACTACCACCACATCTTCATTTTTATTTCCCCCCCTCTTCCTCCTCTCAGGCTTCAGAGCCATCTTGAAGAAGACCTTGAGGCCCCCTTTGTCGTCTTCCCTTGAAACAAAACAAATAGAATTCAGGTCTTTTGATTGGCTTTAGAGAGCGGATCTCGCCACGTCTCCCTCCCGTCATGTGAGCCAGAAGTTGTGACTTCAGAGAACAGCCCCGACGCTCCTATCTCTGCATTGAAATGAGACCGGCAGGTCTTGAGAGGATGTCTACTAACTTTCTTCCCACATCCAACCTTGTTACAAAATACAGTGTGTTAAAAACTTAATGCCGTCGCTGATTTTACTTTGCAGGAGTGACAGGCGGCTTATTATATCGTCCTAGAAAATACACCTTTTCGGCAGGATTGTTGTCTTTCCCCCGACTGAGCCAACCGGGGGAGAATATTTGAATATTTTTGATTACGTCTTGCATAGAACATACCGCAATCCCCTTAACCATCCCGAGGGAAATTTGAGCTTGCAAGGCCAGGACAGAAACAGCAGATGACAAGTTTCTGTGCGTTTTTATGCATGAATTTGAGCCTGTCCTTTTCCCTCGCACCTCTGCAGGAGCAAACACAAAGTTAGCCCTGTGAAAATACCAAAAACTGATGAAAAGAAGAAGAGAAAACATTAATAAAAACATCAAGCACGGGCATTTGTTGTTTGACTGCTGTGTACATCTTTACACAAGCTTGCATCATTATGGTTTGTTTAGTCTGCAGATCAAGCCAAAAATTGTTCAGATCACCAGGCGTCTGAAAAGCTTTTAAGCACTTTATTCGGATAAGCCCTCTTTGATAGAAGATCCATGCATGAGCGAAGGAAAACCACCGAGATAAACACAACAACTGACATCTGCTAACCAACTTTTTTTTCCCTCCTCTTTGAGCCAATGTTGCCAACAGAAATTATCAGTTTTGTTTGTGTTGGGGAACCAGGAGCACCGGTACCGACGACTGTGCACACGTGGAATTTTCTCTTTAGATTAGCATGTTTTAGCATTTGATCTGATCTCGTGTAATGTAGAGCATCTATAGGGGGTGGAATGACTGGAAAGCTAATTATTGGCTTTGGAGTAAAAGCTGTACTTGGCAGCCGTTGAAAAACAGAGTGGACTTTTAAGCCTGTAATGACGGCATTTGATACAGGTATGAGTTCTTCTACTGGGACACATGTCATTAACGGAGCTTTAATCGAGTAAATACAGGACATATGAGGTAACAGTACGGACCCGGCTTCGTACTCTCATTCTATGGCCATTTCTCTGCATTTGCTTCCAATAAATAAACATCACTTCTGCGTTTCATTGTTCAGTAGATTGATACTTGGATGATTATATTGTTTTAAGACCCAAATTTATACCAAAAAACACCCCCAAAAAACAAAATAAAATTGTCCACTGCAAAGGACATTACATAAAAATTAAAAAATGTGTCTGAAAATAACTATTGCATCACAGTGTTTCCAATAAACGCAATTATTTTAATAATAAAAACAGCCAAAACTTGGACTTTCCTAGGTCTCAGGAGGTTACGTGTAAAATAATAAACAATTAATCACCTCAAATTGATTAAAAAAAATATTCCATTACAATTATGTTATTATATACCATTATTTTACTCAACATCAAAGTTTACGTAAAAACGACAAAACACTGACGCATTTCTAAGTGTTTACGCTGATGAAGTTAATAATATAAATGCATTGAGTTATGGGATGAGTATTGTGATATAAAACACTATCGCAATAATAATAATAATAATAATAATAACAATAACTTTATTTATATAGCACCTTTTAAAACAAAGTTTACAAAGTGCTTTGACAAACAAATAAAGGGCACAACAGCAGGATACAAGATGTAAATAAAAACAATAAAAACACTAAAATAGAAGCAACATCAATAGTTACAACAACATGCAATAGTTATCACTATCATTTTACTCCACAAGAAGAGGAAAATTATGTATAAAATATATGAACACCTTGTCTCTATTTGTATTTTACTTCATATTCAGTTAGAATTTTCCTGAATCTAAGCTTCGTTTACTTAATTTCGTAAAAAATAAACATTGGTTCCACTGTTATCGAGCCTCTGAACGTCCAAACGGGTCATATCTGATGACCGTGAAAAGACGACAAACTGCATTTTACACCAATTATTTACATGGACTGATAGAATTAGTGGATCAGCAGTAATTAAATAGTTTAGGTCAGTAGATGGTTTTGTTCGCTGGTGGATATTTGGGCCTTTTTGGGTTAATATCTGTATTAGATCTGTAATAATAACATGTAAACAAGCGGGTTTATCATGTACATCCAGGAAAATATGATTAACATACGGATAAAAAGCCACTTTTATCTATATTAAGTTGCTACTAAGTTGGATCTAAATGTGTAAACGACTGCAGTGCGAATATGGCTGTTTATATCTATAGATATTTTTCTATATACATTTACTTTTATATTTTTGTGGTTGTTTCAGCTGTTTCTGTCATTTTCAGACATGCCCTTTTTCCCATTTTTACTATTTTGACAAAGAAAATGAACTGAAATGGCAACTTTTTGTCAGTTTTCTCTGTTTTGATATAATAACCTTTGAATTTACTCTGAGCTTTAATGAACATCTACATGATCAGTGAATTTAATACAGAAAAATACCTGATTTTGACTGAAAAATGGAAAATGCAGAGGATAATATTATAATAAATGATCATAAATCCCTTAAGAAATCTGAAATAAAGACAAAAAATCAGTTGCGAGCTGCCACAAAAGACTGGACTCCGTTGTAGACACTTGTTTCATGATCAGTTAAAGATATATTTTGCTGTAAAAGTCACTTTTTTTGTCAGTTTTCTCTGTTTTGATATAATAACCTTTGAATTTAAATATTGGAAAATAGATTGTTTACACTGAAAAATGCAAAATACAGACAATAATATTATAATAAATGGTGATAAATTATTTAAGAAAGGTTAAATATAGAGAGAAAAAAAGCCACAAAAAGTAGCACTGGGTGTTTATGGGTTAACATATATATATATCCTTAATAAACATAGTTCAGGTTCAAGGGGTAATTCAGGCTCAAATTTAACACTTTAGTCCTGAAAGATGCTGCAGAATCACAACACAGACTTATCATGATTATAGGGCAACAATCTATGCAAAATACTACAAAACAATGAACTGAAACGGCAACTGAGCAGGAAAGATTAGACTGTTTTTATGCTCAGTTAATGATATATTTTACTGTAAAAGTCACTTTTTCTTCCTAAAAAGACACTCTACAACACCATACATAGATATAACATACAACATATAACACACAAGACACAATTAATGCAGCAGTCAGTCAGTTAATAATCTAATAAAGGTTGTATGTTTAAGGTAATAATTATTGCATATTATCATAATACAATGAACTGAAATGACAAGTGAACAGGAAAGACTGGACACTACTTTAGAGGTGCTACTTTTTTTTTTTTTTTTAATTCTTTTAATGGTATATTTTGCTATATACGTCACTTTTTCATTCATCAGTTTTCTCTGTTTTGATATAATTAACCCCCCCACCACCACCCTGTAAATAGGGTTCCGAGCCAGGAGTGTGGGTCTGACTGAGCTGGTGCCCCCACCTCGTGACTGGGGGTGGGTGGGTAGGGGGGGTGCGATGGACATTACCACCGAAGCCCGGGGGGGCGGGGGTGGGGTGTATCATGATTAGGGATGGGAATCGAGAACCGGAATCGTTTGCCTGCCTGCTTATCGATTCTGCCTTCGATGCGTATGCGCGATGACGTCACATGTACGCTGCATTGTTTTGGTCAGAACGTAGCCAACATGGCGTTGAGGCAGAAACGGTCTAAACAGACGACACCAGTTCCACTTACTTGGAACACTGTCAAAGCTTCCATGTCTTCAAAAGGGTGGAATCCCTCCAATGTCCTCAAACATTTGTCCACAGCATGTGAATCATTTACAGGAATGTCACGTATTTGATACTTAGCGGCGCTTGTGAATGTAGCGGCAGAGTGAAGGCTGGGCCGGTTCTGGTTCGGGTAACAAACGTCGTAACTCCTCAAATACAAGTTTCCGAAGGTAGAGGAAAGGAAATGAGGTGCACAACAACAGGAGACGAGCCGAGCCGAGTCGACCCGGTTCCACGTGGTAGAAATGCGACAACAGAGGAATTAGTAAAGCGTCTTTAGTTACACTTTCCTTGTACGCCCCCCCCCCGAACCAGCCCGGCATCATCTGTTATTATTATTTGTACATACTGTACAGGGTGGGGAAGCAAAATTTACAATGAACATTTAGTTGTTTTTAGTTGTTGTCTATCTATCTATCTATCTATCTATACATATTTAGGAACAGTGATATCAAAACTATTTTTCTGAACCTTTATAACATAAAAACAGACTTGTTATTCCATTGACAGGATTGACAAACCTACAGTAAATGTTAGTCGTGCGTCTGTTCGTTCAAACTGTTCTTATTACACCCCCACCCCCCCACACACACACCCCCAAAGGGGAGGCAAGGGGTATTGTCCGGTTTGTTTTTGTTTACACTCTAGCTGCAAAACTATTGGTTGAATTCAAACTGAATTGGGTGTATAGATTGTCAGTGATCCAGAATAATTGTGATTACATTTTGGGAAAAGTAGGTCAAACTTCAGATTTTTTATGAATTTTTTAAAGTCTTTTTTTTCCCATTTTCTTACGATGGGCGAAATTTCAAATATCTATAAAAACATCAGTTTTGTTTCGATTTAGTTATAATGTGGCACATACAGGGTGGGGAAGCCAAATGTACAATGAACATTTAGTTGTTTTTTCTCAGCAGGCACTACGTCAATTGTTTTGAAACCAAACATATACTGATGTCATAATCATACCTAACACTATTATCCATACCTTTTCAGAAACTTTTGCCCATATGAGTAATCAGGAAAGCAAACGTCAAAGAGTGTGTGATTTGCTGAATGCACTCGTCACACCAAAGGAGATTTCAGAAATAGTTGGAGTGTCCATAAAGACTGTTTATAATGGAAAGAAGAGAATGACTATGAGCAAAACTATTACCAGAAAGTCTGGAAGATACTATTAAAGAAGAATGGGAGAAGTTGTCACCCCAATATTTGAGGAACACTTGCGCAAGTTTCAGGAAGTGTGTGAAGGCAGTTATTGAGAAAGAAGGAGGACACATAGAATAAAAACATTTTCTATTATGTACATTTCCTTGTGGCAAATAAATTCTCATGACTTTCAATAAACTAATTGGTCATACACTGTCTTTCAATCCCTGCCTCAAAATATTGTACATTTTGCTTCCCCACCCTGTATATGGTATATTTTCTGAGCAGAGATGGAAATATAAAAGACAGTTAATGCAAACACACCCGTTTGTACTCTTTTATTCCCTCACCCAATGAGAATCGATAAGAGAATCAATAAGGAATTGGATCGATAAGCAATATCGATAATGGAATTGGAATCGTTAAAAAAAAAAATCTGCTCTCCGTCAGCTCACCAGTCCATCTGGTTTTGTTGGACACTTTTAAGAGGATGCTGTGTGACTTAGAGAGAGGAGATATCTGGCTGCAGATGTTTTACCTGACGCACTTTTGTCTACATTTCATGAGCACTTTTTGAGTTGACTTTGGAAGGTTTGACTTGTCTATGTGCTTTTTATGTATGGAAGTCTGTCTGTAACTATTTAATGTACTGCTGCCCGTCTTGGCCAGGAGACTCTTGAAAAAGAGATTCTTAATCTCAATGAGGTTTTTCTGGTTAAATAAAGGTAAAATAAATAAAAATAAATAAATAAAATTCTTAACGATTCCCATCCCTAACCACAATGTACCTTATTGTGGAGGAATCGGGGGGCACAGTGATTTGCCATTGACATAACACACAGCTTGATATTGATACTTAAACAGACTAACGCCCCCCCCCACACACACACACACACACACACACACACACACACACACACACAACGCCCCCTGGGGGACGGTACTGCCCCTGTTGAGAAACACTGATCCACATGGTCTGTCAAATATAGGAAAGTAGATGATTTACACTGAAAAATGCAAAATATACAGGAAAATATTATAATAAACAGCGATAAATCACTTAAGAAATAATAATAATAATAATAATAATAATAATAATAATAATAATAATAATAGCTTTATTTATATAGCACCTTTTAAAAACAATGTTTACAAAGTGCTTTTGACAAACAAGTAAAGGGCACAACAGCTGGATACCAGATGTAAGTAAAAACACTAAAACAGAAGGAACACAATAGGAGAGGTGTGTACAACAATGCAGAAACATGACACTCCGAATAAATTAAACGAATCGGAATAAAGAGGGCAGGGATAATGTAACACGATGCTGTTAAATCAATGCAAAAACAAAGGCGTGAGATAAAACAACATCACGTATGAGAAGATAAACCAACAATCAAACAGGATAAAATTCAAATTTAAAAAAAAAATTAAAATTTAAAATTAAAAGGGACAATATGGAAGTAAATCTGTCTCATCATATTTTGAATTATAAAAGCTATTGAATTTCTAGCACTGAATTTTTTTGCACTGAAATTAAGTATCTGAATTTTTTGTCTCTGAATTCAACTATGTTCATAAATTTAGAATTAAAAAAATCAGATACAAAAAATTCAAAAGCAAAAAATTCAGATCACACATCTGCACTGACCATCTTCCTGCATCGGCGTCACATGACCAACCTAACGTAACTCGATTGGCTGGCTGTCGGTTCAACTTGCAAAAGAATCAATTGCTTATCCTTGGTGTCCCGGATGTGTTATCTGAATTTTTTGAGTCTGAATTTATTTTTATTCTAAATTTATGAACGTAGTTGAATTCAGAGACAAAAAAATCAGATACGTAATTTCACTGCAAAAAAATTGATCGCAAGAAATTCAGTGGCTTTTATACACTGAACAAAAATATAAACGCGCCACTTTTGTTTTTGCTCCCATTTTTCATGAGCTGAACTCAAAGATCTAAAACTTTTTCTGTGTACACACAAGGTTTATTTCTCTCAAATATTGTTCACAAATCTGTCTAAATTTGTGTTCGTGAACACTTCTTCTTTGCTGAGATAATCCATCCACCTCACAGGTGTGGCATATCAAGATGCTGATTAGACAGCAGGATTTTTGCACAGGTGTGCCTTAGGCTGGCCACAATAAAAAGCCACTCTAAAATGTGCAGTTTTATCACACAGCACAATACCACAGATGTCACAAGTTTTGAGGGAATATGCAGTTGGCATGCTGACTTCAGGAATCTCCACCAGAGCTTTTGCCTGTGAACTGAATGTTCATTTCTCTACCATAAGCCATCTCCAAAGCTGTTTCAGAGAATTCATGAAGAAGACTGTGCGAGGAAAATGGTGGTCACACCAAATACTGACTGGTTTTCTGACCCCCCTGGACCACCCAATACAGTAAAACTGCACATTTTAGAGTGGCCTTTTATTGTGGCCAGCCTAAGTCACACCTGTGCAATAATCCTGCTGTCTAATCAGCATCTTGATATGCCACACCTGTGAGGTGGATGGATTATCTCAGCAAAGGACAAAGGAGAAGTGCTCACTAACACAGATTTAGACAAATTTATGAACAATATTTGAGAGAAATAGGCCTTTTGTGTACATAGAAAAAGTTTTAGATCTTTGAGTTCAGCTCATGACAAATGGGAGCAAAAACAAAAGTGGTGCATTTATATTTTTGTTCAGTGTAATTCAAAATCTGATGAGACAGATTTACTTCCATAGGACAAACATCACAAAAAAGCAAGTCTATAAACGTGTGTTTTAAGAAGCGATTTAAAAGATGACACTGATTCCGCAAGCCTCATCTCCTCGGGCAGGCCATTCCAAAGTCGAGAAAGAAAGAAAGGTTCAATATAGAGAGAAAAAGCCAAAAAAAAAAAAGTAGCATCGGTTGTTTGCGGGTTAACACAGATACCGATCGGTCGAAAACACAAATAATGTCAACAAGTCCGATCCGAAGACAGGTCGTCCATTCGCTCGGGGCTTGAGTACTGGACAGATTTGGCAGGTGCTGGTGCTGTTAACACTGCTAAAAAACCCACTCAACCTGAACCGCACACACCTCCGCTGTCATATCTCCCGTGTAGGCCATAAGCAGCCGACTGTGTTCTCCTGCTAGTGGATAATTGCAGCTATAGGAGGGGAAGAAATAAGAGATCTGCTCAATTAACCAATATAGCCCAGCTGAGGACAGCACCTGTGCATATTGGAGTGCGGGTGTTTTTTTTGCAGATAACATGGCCGATTACCCTCCGGAGTGTGCAGTGGCCCGGCTCTGTCGCTTACAAACCCCTACCTGGTGCAAAGGCAGGGAATAGCGCGCGCAACCACATTGTGTTTAATTGCTCTCTGGGTGTTAATATGCACTCCTGTTTGGAGTGTTTAATTTTCGCCCGCCTGGTGTAATGATAAGCAGATCGCAGGCTGCCAGTTTTTAACAGTTGGATCAAAAATCTCCTCGTTCCGTCAACCTGCGATTCAGCACAGCAAAGAGACATCCTGCTGTTTTTCTATAAGAGGCCCCCATGAAATTACATTCAGCCCAGTTAACCAGAAGGTTGGTTAAGTCAAGTTAGCATGGAGAGCCGCTGGGAGAGGATAGGAAGTGTTATCGCTCGTGTTTCCTTACGCAGGACTACTTGTGTGTCGACTTCCGAATGGATGTTTCACTAAATCTCACCTTTTTTATTTTATTTTATTTATCACCATTTATTATAATATTATCATCTGAATTTAACATTTTTTCAGTCAAAATCATGTATTTTCTTATATTTAACTGACTGATCATGTGGATGTTCATTAAAAAACTGAGTAAATTCAACGGTTATTGTATTTTAAGTTAGAAAAAAAGGTGGAACTTTATTAAAAAAGCCAGTTTTTTTTCAGCAAAATGTATCATTAACTGAACCCACAATCATTATAAATCTGCATTTAGTGATTCTTAAGTGTTCAATTTCAGTTGAAATTTTATTTATTTTTTATTCTACATTTTGTTTGGCAATAGCAGCGATAACTGCAGTTGTGTATGTATATTCACTTAACACGACACAAAATTGCACATCAGCATCCGAGTTGTCATTTTCAGACACGTCTTTCACATTTTTACAATTTTTCCCCCACTTTTTCTAAAACTTTTTAAAATATTTTTTTCACTTTCTCATAATTCTTTTTTCCTTTTTTTCATTTATTTTTTATTTATTTATTTATTTATTTATTTATTTATTTATTACAATTTTTTCCACATTTTTTAACAATTTTTTTTCATTTTTTTGACATCCAAGTTGTCATTTTCAGACGTATCTTTTATTTTTACATTTTTTTTCACATTTTTACTATTTTTTCCCCTGTTCCAATAATCATGTAAGTGAATCGAGGCCAGTAGCTGATCCCTGCAGCTCTATGACGGTGTGAGTGAACATGGTCCTAACTTTCGGAGGTGTGGATTAGCATGCGGAGCTGTGTCAGTAGATCTTTCTCCACCACCTCGACCTGCCCACTCGCCGTCTAAAGTGGCTCTGATTGCAGGAGTGAATTCTCCACCACCTTTTTTTTCTTTTCCTCTCTAAACTGCAGCCTCGTTCTTTGCTGCCAGCGCGGCGGCCGAGCTGTCATATCATATCAGGGCGTCGCAGGAGCGAGATAATATGTCAGATTAAATATGTATGGGTGAATTAGGGCTATCTCAAGTATTATATCATTTAAATTCAAATCGCTCCATCGCTCAGTACCGTCTCATTATGACGCTTGAGAAATTAGCAGATAAAAACACTGTCACACGGGCTCGATATTAAGGCTAATTTACCCCCACACCCCCCACTTGAACTTCTCTTTTTTCCCACTGTAACACTTTATTGTCGGAAATGAAAGGAGATTTACCTATCATGGCTGTTCTACATTACAGATCCGTCCTGAATTAAGACATCTACCTTTTGAAAAAACAGCTTTACCTTGTCTGCCCAGATGAAACCTGAAAGTGGAACCCCTTTGAAAGGCCATTATGCCCCGAGACAGTCGTATTGAAAAGCACAAAGACTCCTACACACACCATCTATTGGTTTTTATTGATCAAATGCCACATGCTTCTCCTTTATCATCCAAAACCAAGACCTTTTTTTTCTTTTTTTTTCTTCTTCTCCCACTTTGCAGGGATAACATATGAAAGTAGGCCAACCTTTTCCACATAATCTTTGGTGGCAGCTAATCTTTGGTGAAGACAAGCATGGTTATATTAAGTACAAACCATCTGACAGTACAGTCAACAGTTCTGTCCTTTATTCAACTATGAAACAAGTGGTGCCAGGCACAACAAGCCCCGCCCCTCGCACGTACTGTAGCGTATTTTGGCATCGATCCGGCTGATGTCAGCGTATCAGTTGCCTCTATATACAGGGTGGGGAAGCAAAATTTACAATATTTTGAGGCAGGGATTGAAAGACAGTGTATGACCAGTTAGTTTATTGAAAGTCATGAGAATTTATTTGCCACAAGAAAATGTACATAATAGAAAATGTTTTTATTCTATGTGTCCTCCTTCTTTCTCAATAACTGCCTTCACACGCTTCCTGAAACTTGCGCAAGTGTTCCTCAAATATTGGGGTGACAACTTCTCCCATTCTTCTTTAATAGTATCTTCCAGACTTTCTGGTAATAGTTTTGCTCATAGTCATTCTCTTCTTTACATTATAAACAGTCTTTATGGACACTCCAACTATTTTTGAAATCTCCTTTGGTGTGACGAGTGCATTCAGCAAATCACACACTCTTTGACGTTTGCTTTCCTGATTACTCATATGGGCAAAAGTTTCTGAAAAGGTATGGATAATAGTGTTAGGTATGATTATGACATCAATATATGTTTGGTTTCAAAACAATTGACGTAGTGCCTGCTGAGAAAAAACAACTAAATGTTCATTGTACATTTGGCTTCCCCACCCTGTATGTGCCAGACTTGAACTAAATCAAAACAAAATTGATGTTTTTATAGATATTTGAAATTTCGCCCATTGTAAGAAAATGGGAAAAAAAAACACATTAAAAAAATTCATAAAAAATCTGAAGTTTGACCTACTTTTCCCAAAATGTAATCGTAATTATTCTGGATCACTGACAATCTATACACCCAATTCGGTTTGAATTCAACCAATAGTTTTGCAGCTAGAGTGTAAACAAAAACAAACCGGACAATACCCCTTGCCTCCCCTTTGGGGGTGTGTGTGGGGGGGTGGGGGTGTAATAAGAACAGTTTGAACGAACAGATGCACGACTAACATTTACTGTAGGTTTGTCAATCCTGTCAATGGAATAACAAGTCTGTTTTTATGTTATAAAGGTTCAGAAAAATAGTTTTGATATCACTGTTCCAAAAAATGTATGTATAGATAGATAGATAGATAGATAGATAGAATATAACCAACAAAAATGCAAAACAATCAATGAGAAGCGAACAAAAATGAGATAAAAATGAATAAAAACAATGAACATAGGCATCAAAACAAGTAAAAAATAACAAAATGGACAAAAATGGACAAACATAAGCAGCAGAATCAATGAAAAATGAAGAAAAACTGAGTAAAATGCGCAAAAAAATGAACAAAAATAAACATAAATAAGTAGCACAATGAACCGATAGATAGATAGATAGATAGATAGATAGATAGATAGATAGATAGATAGATAGATAGATAGATAGATAGATAGATAGATAGATAGATAGATAGATAGATCTTCAAATGACTTGTGTTTTTAATGGCGCTATCTCTCTCTCTCTCTCTCTCTCTCTCTCTCTCTCTCTCTCTCTCTTACAAGTTTTTAACCAAAAAAACTAAAATATGTTCACATCAAACTAAGTTGCAACTGCAGCTTCAAAGAAACAGAAGCTAAAATCGTATATTTTCAGTAGCAACTGTGATTTATTAGCAGATTCCAAGTTGTGCTAGCGGGCTGGACGTTTCAATCAAGTAACTTCATGAAAGATTTACTAAATAGAATGATAATTGTTAATAAAACCTCTAAGCAACCACTAAAATCAAGCTAATAAAGTCATTTTCTTCAAACAAACAGAAGCTAAAATCGTATTTGTTCAGTAGCAACGGTGATTTACTAGCAGATTCCAAATTGTGCTAGTGGGCTGGACATTTCAATCAAGTACTGTCATGAAAGATTTACTAAATAGAATATTTGTTAATAAAACCTCTAAGCAACCGCTAAAAATAAGCTAATAAAGTCATTTTCTTCGAACAAACAGAAGCTAAAATCGTATTTGTTCAGCAGCAACGGTGATTTATTAGCAGATTCCATGTTGTGCTAGCGGGCTGGACGTTTCAGTCAAGTAACTTCATGAAAGATTTACTAAATAGAATGATATTTGTTAATAAAACCTCTAAGCAACCCCTAAAATCAAGCTAATAAAGTCATTTTCTCCAAACAGAAGCTAAAATCGTATTTTTTCAGTAGCAACGGTGATTTATTAGCAGATTCCATGTTGTGCTAGCGGGCTGGATGTTTCAATCAAGTAACTTCATGAAAGATTTACTAAATAGAACGATATTTGTTAATAAAACCTCTAAGCAACCACTAAAAATAAGCTAATAAAGTCATTTTCTTCAAACAAACAGAAGCTAAAATCGTATTTGTTCAGTAGCAACGGTGATTTATTAGGAGATTCCATGTTGTGCTAGCGGGCTGGACGTTTCAATCAAGTAACTTCATGAAAGATTTACTAAATAGAACGATATTTGTTAATAAAACCTCTAAGCAACCACTAAAAATAAGCTAATAAAGTCATTTTCTTCAAACAAACAGAAGCTAAAATCGTATTTGTTCAGCAGCAACGGTGATTTATTAGCAGATTCCATGTTGTGCTAGCGGGCTGGACGTTTCAGTCAAGTAACTTCATGAAAGATTTACTAAATAGAATGATATTTGTTAATAAAACCTCTAAGCAACCCCTAAAATCAAGCTAATAAAGTCATTTTCTCCAAACAGAAGCTAAAATCGTATTTTTTCAGTAGCAACGGTGATTTATTAGCAGATTCCATGTTGTGCTAGCGGGCTGGACGTTTCAATCAAGTAACTTCATGAAAGATTTACTAAATAGAACGATATTTGTTAATAAAACCTCTAAGCAACCACTAAAAATAAGCTAATAAAGTCATTTTCTTCAAACAAACAGAAGCTAAAATCGTATTTGTTCAGTAGCAACGGTGATTTATTAGGAGATTCCATGTTGTGCTAGCGGGCTGGACGTTTCAATCAAGTAACTTCATGAAAGATTTACTAAATAGAACGATATTTGTTAATAAAACCTCTAAGCAACCACTAAAAATAAGCTAATAAAGTCATTTTCTTCAAACAAACAGAAGCTAAAATCGTATTTGTTCAGTAGCAACGGTGATTTATTAGGAGATTCCAAGTTGTGCTAGCGGGCTAGATATTTCAATCAAGTAACTTCATGAAAGATTTACTGAACAGAACGATATTTGTTAATAAAACCTCTAAGCAACCACTAAAAATAAGCTAATAAAGTCATTTTCTTCAAACAAACAGAAGCTAAAATCGTATTTGTTCAGCAGCAACGGTGATTTATTAACAGATTCCAAATAAAGACATTGAAACGACTTAGTATTTCTATCAAAAATGCACCAATTTTTGACTGGGAGTTAATTGGAGCCAGCGTCTGCATTGGCAGAAACCCAGCGGTGGTTGTTGCCTCTTGATCCGGACTGGACACGAGCCTTAAATCATCACCGTAATCACGATATCGCTTCCACAAAGCAAATCCCGACCGCTGCCTTTGAACGTTTCTCGTTTCAGCCGTCCGAACAGAAAGACAATTACCCTGAACGGAAACCATCGGATGCTTTTCTTCAGTCACTTGACATGACAGGAATCTTTTACAGTTTTTACATAGGGAACATTTGTTTGAAAATTCAACACCCCCCCCACCCCCCAACCCCACCCCTCCCTTTAAGCAGCAGCTCTCCTCACTGAAGGTCAAACAGCCTGTGTAACAGCTTAATAATAAAGTCCGCAAACAAATTACCGGCGAGCAGCGGCGGTTCAGCTGGGTACAAGCCCGGGCTCCTTAAGGTGAGGTATTAGCAAAGCTTATTTATTTTCATTTCCGTGGCTTTTATTTGCTCCTTTCCCCTGTGGTAAAGCAAAGGCTGATTTCTGCCATGATTCCCTCCTTAATTTTAATACCCTTTTTACTCATCATACAGACATTAGACACCCCTCACACCCCCCTCCTCCTCCTCCAACCCCTCCCACCCTTCATCTCTCTGAAATAATGTAACTTGGGCTCACACAGGAACACAGGACGACCACAGGGAGGACTGTAAACTAGCTTTCCTTTTCTTTTTTTTTCCCGCCTGCAATTAATTGGTGTACAGCCATGTGCATATATGATAACAGAGGATTTTTTTTTTTTTTTTTTTTCCTGAACCCCCCCACACACACACACACACACTCCCTCCCTTTCCCTTTCCCTTCCCACATACACACACCTCCCCAACAAGGAAAAAGGGAGGTTAATTAATGTAAGGGGCTGCATGTTCACCGAGATGCAGAGTTTACTACTGCTCCTGCTACCACCCTCCTCCTCCTCCTCTTCCTCCTCTCCATCAACCCCCACCCCACCACCACCACCACCACCACCTACCCCACATCCCCTGCCGCCTTAAGAGCCTTGATTCTTCACTAATGACCTAGTTCTTTTAATGAGCGGTATTAACCCCTGGCTACAGTCGCCCAGGTCTTAATTGTCAAGCCAGGCTGAAACGCAGGGAGACGCGTCCCCTCGCCCATCAGCAGGTAGAGGGGGCCCGTTACATTAGCACGCCTCATCACCGGGGCCCCAGGAATAAATAATGATAAAATAAAGAAAATAAAATGATGGGTTTCCACGGTAACTGCCCGCCACCATCATCAACCATCTCACCCCTCCTTGGAACATCACTCTTTTTTTTTTTTTTTTTTTGCCCCTTATGATGATGGCGATGATGATCACCTACTAACCCCCCCCGCCCCCCAATACACACCACCCCCCTTTCACCCCCCCTTCACCCATCTCTCATTTTGGACTCGGTTTCCTGCTGCGACCAGAGTAGGGAGTAGATACAGTGAGGGGTGGAAAAAAAAATAAATATATATAAAAAATAATCAGTGTGTATCTGCTTAAGAAACCTGCAAACTCATTAGGACACATTCGGAAAAATTCAGGGAAAAAAAAAAAAAAAAAAGCAGGCCGGGGTCCTTTCATTTAAAAATGTGATTAAAAATTCTCCTTTATGTTGCACCCAAGAGGTGTGTTTTAAAATTCAAACACTATTTACTATTAAGCACAATATAAAATAAATCCAATAACGAGATATAGAAATATAGACACCTAATTAGCACAAGGACGCTCGCACAGCCTCATGAAACACTAATGGCTTTAATGAAGAAAAAGTCCAAAATAGCACTCAGTTTTCATTCACATGCAAGAACATGTCAGCAAGTAACGGCAGCGAAACAGATGCGGTTAAGTTAGAATGCGAGAGAAAAATTGGAACTTTTTCCAGAATTTCGGATAGATTTTTGTTTCAAGAATCCTAGAAGTTGACTTTTTTTTTTGATCCATATGTTTTTATTGAATCCAAACAAAGGGCTAAATGTCACACAACTTTTATGACAGGAAACGTTTCCAGACAAAACGCATTAAAGGGGAAATTAAATGAAGTAATACGGGGTTAAAACACAACAGTTCAAACAGGGCTCATATATATATAACCTTAAGCATAATCCATGAGCTCTAGGTTTGCACTGATGCATGTCTTCAACTTTATTTAAAAGGCGAAATCTTCTGGTTTAAGTTGCAAAAACACAACTTCAGCGATATCAGACATATCAAACACGGCCCTTAAATGGATAAGCAGTGACCTCAGAAGATTTAAGGACAAAAAAAAAACTAACTAGACCAGAGCTGTAGCTATTGATTATTTTGTAATGATTTCTCAGTTATTTTCTTCAATTAGTCAATTATTAGAATAGAAAAAAACAAAACAAAAAAACAAACATATTTATTAATATATTTTTTTAAGGAAACAATATGAAATTTAAATACATATATAAGTTTTAAACTATTGTAATTATGAGCTTAGGTTAGTTGTGTATTGCTTGTGATATAAATGTTCTATATTGTGTGTGCGCCTGCCCAGGGACAGCAGACGGAAAGTAGATTGTAGCAAACTCAAGTGTAAAGCATGTCTTTTCTTTCAGATTAATGTATTTGTACAAATACACAATTAACTAAACTAAATGTGTCTGAAAATGACAAACAACTTGTCCTTTATACCTGAACCAGCTGAAATAACCACAAAAAGTGCAGATGTATAAGATCTGTGAGGATGAATTTCACTAAGGGGACAATAAATTAACTAACTCACAACATTATAAAAGTATATATTAAAAAAAAAAAAAAAATCTATATGCTGTGTAATAACAAACAAGTAAAAAAAAAAAAAAAAGTAAAAGTACATATAAAAACCTATGTAGAAACAGCATAAAAGTAAATATAAAATATCTATAGACATATAAAAAAAAACAATGACAAAAAAACTATGCATAAAAATATCTATATAGAAATAGCAGTATAAAAATATACATAAAAAATATATATTTAGTGTATATTAACAACAAAGTAAAAAAAAAAAAAAAAAAAAAGTATGTATAAAAACCAATGTCGAAACAACATAAAAGTATATATGAAATATGTATGGATATATACTAATAGCAACAACGACAAAAAACTATAAATAAAAATATCTATATAGAAATAACAGCATAAAAGTATATATTAAAAAAATCTATATACAAACAACAACAAAGTCCAGTGACAAAACAAACAATATGTGCACTGCAGTCAACACACTTACAACCTAAAATATAACTTTGTGTTGATCCTGGTGTCATGTGCGTGACAATAACCGTCCGTGTGAAACAAGAAAAGCGGAACCAATGTTAAGCGGCAGCAAAATTAAGGAAAAAAAGCAAATTGAATCATATAATTTAAAAAAAAATCTGCCTACAAAATGAATTTGATGTGGTTGTAATTTTGGCGTCCACAGAAAATGCTCAAGAATATAAGCCGATGGACTAAAACTAAGAAAAATAAGAACAAAACCTCAATTTATCCACCAATTTTTTCAAAAACTCACCATTGATTTGCACTTTCAAGACATTTTTCAGCTTCTATACATCAAGGCTTTTCCTCGTAATACCTGAAAAACCTTAAACCAATGAAACCAGTCACTTCCTGACAATCAAAGAAGACCATAACCCAATAAAAAGCATCTGTTCCATTTTACGATAGATTTACTACAGTAAATGAAAAATGTAATTTCAAGAACCAAACTCAAGTTGTTCCAGTTACTGAGTCTTTTGGAGATCCAGACTCAGTTTTAGTTTAACTCAACAGGAACAGAATCAGAATCTCTTTATTGTCACTGTACTACAATGAAACTGAGGTAGAGTTCTCCAGTTTAGTGCAAGAAATTACAAGGCACAACAAATGACAGTGAGAAGGTACACTTATTTACATCAAAAAAAAAAAAAAAAAAGGTACAAGTAGGAATGTTTATATTAAAAAAAAAAAACAATATAGAACATGTACAGAATTAAAATGCCCACATAAATAAAGTACTTTTTAAACAGTTATTTTCCATCTATTTTGCTAAGAATTGATAATTATAAGTGTCTCTGAACTAACTTTGCTTTTAAAATGTATGATATGTCGATATGGGTTTGGGTTTTAGGGTCCATTCTACTTTTCTACTTGGTACCATCGTCTCTGTTTGTATTTCCATATTTATTCCGACCCCAAAAAATCCCAAAGCATGTCATTTCTTGTGCAGCGTAGAGGATCAGGGTGTGACAAAAAGGAAGAAAAAAAAAAAAAAAAAGGAAAGGAAGTTTGATTAAGTAGTGTAGTGGTCTGGTGTTGGACCAATAGGGAGGAGGCCTGGTAGATTATCCGCCCCCATTGACCAAATATGGGCGTGTGCCGCACCCTTGTACTCATCGTGTTAGGAAATGAGTCCATTTCCCATTAGGATGCTGCTCCTCTGCCTTTACAGCTGGGAGTATTAGCAGCAATAAAGCTCACTGTCAATCTACAGGAGGGTGTGGATTCAGTCCAGTGTGTGTGTGTGTGTGTGTGTGTGTGTGGAGTTGAATCAGTGTTTATGCCTCGGCTTGTTACTGGACAAAAAGTGGATATGTGTGTGTGTGTGTAAGATGAGCCTGAGGACTCGGCCAGCGGTCGTTTGGTCGGCCAGTCGGGTGGTAGTTGACGTGACAGCCCGTCGGTTAGAACAGAGGAGGTGGGGGGGGGGGGGGGGGGGGGGCGGGGGACCTTGACCTGAGCTGTCCAACCAGCAACAAGCCCCGCAGCACTGGGACCAGTATGACAAGGGCAGTGGGAAGGGCAGTCCGATCCACAGCAACACTCAGACCCAGCACACGCCACTGAACGCACCACCGAGGGCGGGAAGGACGCCTCCGAACACGACTGTCAGCCCTTCTACAACGCACACAGATCCCAAACAATGGAGCCCAATGACCCCAAAACACACCGAGCGCTCTGACAGCCACTCGGCCCGACCACCCACAATGCACTGCTCCCAAAGGAGGCGTGGTTCCATCTGGGGAGAAGTTTCTGAACCGCTCCGATCACTTCTAAAAACTATGACAAGAGTAAAAGAGTAAAAAAACCTCTGCGCATCAACACTACATTCACCTGATTTAGGTCGTAACTATTTACCGGGCAAGTGACTATTTTTGGTCACAGTCGCTTTTCCATTGACCCTCGAATTGCGCGAATAGAACTTGCACATAAAAATTTGCCTGATGGAAAAATGACAATTTCACTAAAACTCATTTTTCGATTAAAAGTTTTTGCGCAAATGGTGTATCGCGCAAAAATGCAACTAGAGCACAGGTGTCAAACATGTGTCCCGGGGGCCGAATCTGGCCCGCCAAAGGGTCCAAGTCTGGCCCTTTGGATGAATTTGTGAAATGCAAAAATTACACTAAGAAATTAATTCTTTTAGTTCGGGTTCCACATTCAGACCAGTTCAATCTGAAGTGGGTCAGACCAGTCAAATACTATCATAATAACACAAAAATAATGACAACTCCAAATGTTTCTCTTTGTAAATGTAAATATTTTCATGTATTTACACTAAAACAAAGTATAATTTTGAAGAACCTGAAATGTCTTAAGAGAAGCAAGTGCAATTTTAACAATATTCTGCCTGTTACTAAATGTTGTGTGTGTTTGTAGATCCGCTGTGATCTGTACGTTATAATGTACATGTGGAAATGATAAACTGAGGCAGAATATTGTTAAAATTACACTTATTTTTTTCAGTTTGTTCATGTTATTCACATCTTTTGAAAGGATAGTTTGTAGATGTAAACCTGTTTATAATGTAAATTAACTTTTTTTGCTCCAAAACACAGAGAAAAGTTTGGAGTTCACATTCTTTATATATTATGTTATTATTTGACTGGTCCGGCCCATTTCAGATCAAATTTAGCTGAATCTGGCCCCTGACCTAAAATGAGTTTGACACCCTCGAACTAGTTTCATGAATTACATTAAAAAAAACAAACAAACAAAAAAAAAACCAATGTTGATGGATGTTACAAACGAAAAAGAAGAAATTTTAAAAGAAACATGGGAGGACACACCAGGAAACTGAATCATTTTTAAATTTACTACGAGATACAGGGGTAATATATAATAATAATAATAATAATAATAATAATAATAATAATAATAATAATAATAATAATAATAATAATGATGATGAATATATCTGTAACATATTTATGTTCGTCATCATGTTTATGGAATGACTTCTGTCTTCTTGCAATAATAAATAAACAAATCATCACATTGCAATGTTCTAAAAGTGACTGATCTCTTTCATATGAACACTAATACACGCATATTCTAATTACACAACACTCATAATAAGCCTTGACCCTAACATGAAAACAGAGGATGTTAAAACAATGATATTGTATCAGACTTTATGTCACTATATTTATTATAAAGGACCTGGTAACACTGGTCAACAACAAATTTATTGTTGAAGTTTTTTGAGCTGATTTAGGATCATTTTGGTGTGCTGAATCCAAAAATCACATTCATTTTGTTCAATCAGGTCAACTTTCTGAACTATGCTACATATTGGCTTTTGAACATTTTTGCTTACATTTATGGGCATTTTCACATCATATGATACAAAATTCTTTCATATTTCTTGCAATAAACGAGTTCTGAAGATTTTACTTTTGCCAATTTATGATTAATGTTTTTTTTAATATTACAGGTGAATGAAATGGCTTCGACTCGATCTTGCAAAAATAAGCCTGACGTATTCTGCTACATCTGCGGTGAATACACATAACAGGAATCCTGTTAGAAAATGATTTTTTTTCTCTTAAAACCTATTTTGGGTGAGAAGTATATAAAAAAATCAACTGATAAAGTCAGAAATATGTAATCAATTTTGTGAGAAGATCAAATTTTTCAAAATCAAATTAGCAAAAAAACTTGACCTGATTGAGAAAAACAGATGTCATTTTTGGATTTAGCGGTGCAAAATGGTCCTAATTCAGTTGAAAAAACCTGGACAACTTGCAAAAAACATTTTTTTGTAACCCAGTGTAATCATCCTTTAGATCCTGTTTCAACCATTCACACATATATTGTTTGTCAATTCACTCGATTCTTGATAGTTTTTTGAGTTTGAACAAAATATGATAACTCCATGATGAATTTTCAGCATATTAAGTAAGATTTCTACCAATTTCTGAGAAAATCTCCACCGTGACACAGACTTCAGCTAATCAAGTGTGTTTCCAGACAGGAGGCGGGGTTAATATGTGATTGACAGCTGTTAATTACTGATCACTGTTGAGATTTCCTCAGATGTGACTCGACATTGGTGGTTTCTCCCTGATTCTTCCTGCTACTTTAACTATCAGAGATGGAAAAACTAACAAATGATATATTAAAAAAAACATTATTTAGTCATTTCCATCTACGTTTTCTAACACATTTCAAACGGAAACATAGTCTGAGATTTAAAAATGTATCACAACCCATGCATTCTATCTTATATGACCTGTATATATCCTTATATATGTTGTATATATTTATTTTATCTGCAGTATAGTTAGCTTTTAGTATATTTTAGTAGTATTTAATAGTATTTGTGGTTTTTGTATTGTCAGTATAATTTTATGCTATATTTTTATGTAACCTATTGTTAATTTTACCTTGTATACATTCTTTATTGCCTGTATATATCCTTATATGTTGTATATATTTATTTTATCGGTATAATAGTTTGCTTTTTGTATATTTTAATAGTATTTAGAAGTATGTGTGTGTTTTTGTATTTCATCTTTGTATACTGTCAATTTTTCTGACTAATTTTTTGCTCTATTTTTATGCAGTCTATTATAAATTTTACATTGTATATATTCTTTAATAATTGCATATATCCTTATATGTTGTGTATATTTCTTTTATCAACAGAATACTTACCTTTTTGTATATTTTAGTATCTTAATATATTTGTAGTTTTTATGCATAATCAATATTTTTCAGTTTTTATACGGTCTTTTTGCACTTCAAGTGTTTGCTGCTAAACTGATTTTCATTGTTCCTGTAACAGTATCAATAAAGATCTATTCTAAAAAGGAAAAGGTAAGAAGAACTTCCTAATCATCACTTCATATTAAAATAATTTATTTATTTTTGCTCATTCAGTAAGTTTAATCTGTAGAGGAATAACACTTGTACTGTTGGATCTGTTTAGCATTAGCTTAGCGCTGCTTTAGATATTTGTCCGTTTAAGTCGCAGGCGTCGAACATGCGGCCCGGGGGCCAAATCTGGCCCGCCAAAGGGTCCATTCCGGCCCGCGAGATGAAAGTGCAAAAATTAACCTGAACAGTCCAGGTTGTCAAAATCATTTTGGTTCAGGTTCCACATACAGACTAATGTAATCTCCAGTAAAAATAACAACACAACAACCCATAAATAATGACGACAAATTTTCTTTGTGAAAAATTATGTGGAAAAAATTGAAGTGAAAAAAAAATAACAACATTACACTGTGAGAATATTTACATTTCCCAAATTATTCTTTCACAATAAAATGCAAATGAATACACAAATAAAAACAAAGATGAACATCCTGAAATGTGCAATTTTAACAATATTCTGCCTGTTACTAAATGTTTGGTGCATTTATGGATCCACTGTGATCTGGAGTTGTGTTAATAATAAGAGATGGAATATTGTAGAAATTGTTATAATTTTAGTTCCAAACAATTTTAACAATATTCTGCCGGTTACCAAATGTTTATGTAACACTGTGTGTAAATGTACATGCATAAATAACACTGGTCAACAACAAATTTATTGTTTCAGTTTTTTGAGCTGATTTCGGATAATTTTGGTGTGCTGAATCCAAAAATCACATTCATTTTGCTCAATCAGGTCAACTTTCTGAACTATGCTACATATTGGCTTTTGAACATTTTTGCTTACATTTATGGGCATTTTCACATCATATGATACAAAATTCTTTCATATTTCTTGCAATAAACAAGTTCTGAAGATTTTACTTTGGCCAATTTATGATTAATGGGTTTTTTTAATATTACAGGTGAATGAAATGGCTTCGACTAGAAGATCTTGCAAAAATAAGCCTGACGTATTCTGCTACATCTGCGCTGAATACACCATTGTACCTAACAGGAATCATGTTAGAAAATGATTTTTTTTTCTCTTAAAACCTATTTTGGGTGAGAACTACAGGGTGGGGAAGCAAAATTTACAATATTTTGAGGCAGGGATTGAAAGACAGTGTATGGCCAATTAGTTTATTGAAAGTCATGAGAATTTAAATCTTCAAATCATATTTTACTGCATTTCTAACGCTCTTGTTGTCTACCTCAAGTTCAATTGCCATTTTTCTCATGGATTTGGTTGGATCCTTTAGGATTTTCGATTTGAGAGCTTTAATAAAAGCTTTGGTACGTTTTTTGTTGCTTCCTCCACTTCCAGACTTTCTCGTAATAGTTTTGCTCATAGTCATTCTCTTCTTTCCATTATAAACAGTCTTTATGGACACTCCAACTATTTTTGAAATCTCCTTTGGTGTGACGAGTGCATTCAGCAAATCACACTCTTCGACGTTTGCTTTCCTGATTACTCATATGGGCAAAAGTTTCTGAAAAGGTATGGATAATAGTGTTAGGTATGATTATGACATCAATATATGTTTGGTTTCAAAACAACTGACGTAGTGCCTGCTGAGAAAAAACAACTAAATGTTCATTGTACATTTTGCTTCCCCAGCCTGTATATAAAAAATCAACTGATAAAGTCACAAAAATGTAATCAATTTTGTGAGAAGATCAAATTTTTCAAAATCAAATTAGCAAAAAAAAAACCTGACCTGATTGAGAAAAACAGATGTCATTTTTGGATTTAGCGGTGCAAAATGGTCCTAATTCAGTTGAAAAAACCTAGACAACTTGCAAAAAACATTTTTTTGTAACCCAGTGTAGTAAGTCGAGGCATAATATTGTTAAAATTGCACTAATTTTTCAAATGAAATTCCTGTTTTTTCAAGTTATTCACATCTTTTTTGTAAAACGTAAATATGTTCATAATTTAATTGGGGGTTTTTTGTACTAAAACAAAAAGAAAAACTTGGATTTGGTTATTAAGTCATTATTTTACCGGTCTGGCCTGCTTGAGATCAAACTGGGCTAAATATGGCCCCTGAACCAAAATGAGTTTGACACCCCTGATTTCAGTCCTTGTTGTTTAGTTGCGTTGCCCCAAAATTGGTTTTGTTGAGCTTTTAACTGATGTTCTTCTGGTTATGTGGATGTATAGCATATGTATGTGTTGTATAGTATCGTCATGGCAACACAGATGGAACTGTTGGCACGAGAGTCCACTGACTATAAGAAGCTACGACACAAATTAGAAAACTTTAATAGCCTAAAGTCGTTGCTTTTTGGATATTTGTACAAATCTATGTGGCACATTTGGGCCTAATTTGACTGTTCTTGGAGCAAAAAACGCTAAATTTCCAGAACGATGAGTGTTTGAAGGAGGTTAACATGTCCGCAGAGGCTGCATTCAGATGTATGTCGGGGGGGAAAAAACACAATACTCCCTCGGGATACGAGAAGCCAGTCTTGTGTAAAATGTGTAAAGTGTAAAGTGATAAGCTGTATTTTGACTTCTCCCTAATTTGTGACCAATGGGCTAAAACATTACAAACCATTGGTACGGTCTTTTAAGCGTGACGTCCAAACTGGCTCCCAAACAGAGCCGTGTCCGGCCAAATCTGGACCGTTCAGCGTTAGATCTTTTCCCTTCTGTGTGCACTTCACTGTCATCACCGTGAAGGGCTTCAAACATCAGCCGCCGTTGGCGACCAACACCCAAAATCACCTTTAGCGGCTTTAAACATTTTACTCTCTTATTCCATGCCACTTAAAATGAGTCCGATCCTGATTGATGACTCCACAATGTCTGCCTTTAGTCGTGTTTTGTAGACTTCCAACGTTCCAAGCAATTCATCTGTGTTGGGAGCCTAAACAAAGCCTCAGCCTCGGCCGTCGCTGAACCCTGAACAGCACCCAAACTGAAACCTGGAGGCCGTTCAGCTGTAATGATGTGGTTAAAGAATGAACTTTCTTCGCGTACGAGCTGATTCAGCTTCTTACCTCCGTGAACCCCGAGGAGTCGGTTTGCAGCCGCAGCGTTGGCTCGACGCTGGAGTCTGACTATGATCACACTAAATAAACCAAATTAGTAACGTCATTTAACTGCTGTTCCATGAGTAATAGTGCAATTTTCTCTTCTTAATTTACAGAATCTAACCTTCTTCTGCTGCAGACCAACACTGGAGTCGACTTTCACGCAGGTGACACCGAATCTTTACGCATTTAATAGGAAAATATCCACAATCGATGCGTTTTATATCCATCTTCTTTCATTTGTGGAGTCGACTTTAACCCATGAAGACCCAAACAGCCAAAACCCTCTACTGAGCTAAAATGTTGATCCACTAATCCTATCAATACATGTAAATAATTGGTGTAAAATACAGTTTTACCTCATTTATCCAAAGGAGAAAATGTACAGAAACTTGTAAAATCAATATAAAATGAGCAAAATACTTGAAAAATCATGAAAAAATGTAACAAAAAACCTTGAAATATGGCATACAAGTGAACAAATGCTTCTAAAGTGAAGAGGAAATGAGTAAAATACTTGAAAAATGAGCAGAGGTCATCGTTTCCAAATATCCAGAACCCTTTTCACAGTCATCAGATATGACCCCTTCGGACGTTCTGTTCTACCAGACTAGAACTGGTCCATTCTGTAGCGGTTTACACTGAAAAATGGCTGCATTTTTATTTTTTTTTTAAATTTTTCTATGGATGAAATGTTGGATTTGAGTGTTTTTACCTCCAAGTACTGGTACCAAAAAAAAAAGACTGCAACATACTGTAGGTGTCAATAAGTACATTTACACGAACATAAAAATATGATAACTGGGAGTAATAAGTACAGATAATTGTAACAATCAGACCCAAAAAGACCAAAATATCTACAGTCAACCAAAACCATCTAGTGATCTACAATGTTCATCCATTAACCCCATCAATACATGTAAATAATTGGTGTAAAATACAGTTTGTCGTCTTTTCATGGTCATCAGATATGACCCATGTGGACGTTCAGAGGCTCTGTAGTTACCATGGAAACACAGTCATCTTCTACAGCACTGTTTCACCAGTAAAACCCATGAAGTTGGATCAATGACAGTGGATTTAAGTTCAGTTAATGATAGATTTTTCTGAAAAAGACACTTTTTTCTTGCTTTTCTTTTTTGATAAACTTAGAAATTACTAGAGCAACAATCATTCGGAAGTTGCCATTAACCTAAAAATTTGCAAAATCATCAAGAAAATGAAGAAAATAATAAAGAGAATGAACATGAAATCTGGAAAACTATGAATAAAACTGAAAAACAAAAAAAACATTGATGCCCCAGTAAAGCCCATGTAGTTGGATCAATGACAGTGGATGGAGACACTTAGTTATTATATTTCGCTGAAAAAGTCACTTTTTCTTCAGTTATCTCTGTTCTTGATAATAATCCTCAACTTTAATTTGAGCTTTTTATCATCATCTACATGATTAGTGAAATAAATATAGCAAAATACCTAATTTTTGGAAAAAAAAAAAAAGAAGCAAAATATGGAGGATAATATTAGAATAAATGGTGATAAATCACTTTTAAAAAAAAATGTAAATGTACAAAGAAAAAGCAACAAAAAAGTAGCACTGGATGTTTGTGGCAACTTAAGGGTGACACATTAACCCATAGACATAGTTCTAAGGGTTTGATTAATGATGTATTTTGCTGAAATAGTTCCCTTTTTCTTCAGTTTTCTATATTTTTGATATAATAGCCCTCAACTTTCATTTGAGCTTTTTATGAACATCTATATGATCAGTGAATTAAATACAGAAAAATACCTGATTTCACTGAAAAAATGCAAAATACACTGGATAATATTACAAAAAATGGTGATAAATCACATTTAAAAAAATGTAAATGTACAAAGAAATGCAACAAAAAAGTAGCACTTGGTGTTTATGGGTTAATGGGTCATCCTTAAGTTGCCACAGACATAGTCTTAAGGGTTCGATTAATGATATATTTTGCTGAAAAAGTCAGCGTTTTCTTCAGTTTTCTGTTTTTGATAAAATAACCCTCAACTTTCATTTGAGCTTTTTATGAACATCTATATGATCAGTGAATTAAATATAGAAAAGTACCTGATTTCACTGAAAAAAATGCAAAATACACAGGATAATATTACAAAAAATGGTGATAAATCACATTGAAAAATGTAAATGCACAAAGAAAAGCAACAAAAAAGTAGCACTTGGTGTTTATGGGTCAATGTGTCATCCTTAAGTTGCCACAAATTTATTTCTAGGGGTTCGATTAATGATATATTTTGCTGAAAAAGTCAGCTTTTTCTTCAGTTTTCTGTTTTTGATATAATAACCCTCAACTTCCATTTGAGTTTTTTATGAACGTCTATATGATCAGTGAATTAAATATAGAAAAATACCTGATTTCACTGAAAAAAATACAAAATACACAGGATAATATTACAAAAAATGGTGATAAATCACATTGAAAAATGTAAATGCACAAAGAAAAGCAACAAAAAAGTAGCACTTGGTGTTTATGGGTCAATGTGTCATCCTTAAGTTGCCACAAATTTATTTCTAGGGGTTCGATTAATGATATATTTTGCTGAAGAAGTCAGCTTTTTCTTCAGTTTTCTGTTTTTGATATAATAACCCTCAACTTCCATTTGAGTTTTTTATGAACGTCTATATGATCAGTGAATTAAATATAGGAAAATACCTGATTTCACTGAAAAAATGCAAAATACAGAGGATAACACTGGAATAAATGGTGATAAATTCCTTAAGAAAGGTAAAAATAGAGAGAAAAATACATTTGGGAGTCTTACTGGGTTAAATCGAACTGTGTATCGACGGTACGATGTCTGAAAACTGCAAAAATGGGTAAAAAAATTAGACAGTGGAAGCAAAATCCCAGTCTGTTTGGCAACGAGTTTTCACATTTAAACTACAGGTTAAAGAGGGTTAAAGGTTCACATGTGCATATTTTACTATTCAATCATTCCTGCCTCACTTTTATGCACGGTGAATGATATAAATGCAAAACGAGGTGAAAAATTGGTAATTAATCCGCCGCATGTGACACCGGCGAGGAATTACCCAGGTCTGCCCAACCCCGTTTGTCTGGCTAACATTAAGGGGCTAATTTTCAAAATCTAGCGTGCAGTCAATTTCCCAGGATGCCTTGAGGGAAAGGGGGGGGGGGGGGGGGGGTAAAAAGGTAGAGAGAGAATGACAGGAGGGGCTAATTTTACCCGCCTTATTTACCCCTATGCATCATCCGACGGCTCTGGTCTGACACGAGTGACGGTGGGATTGAAATTAGACCGACTGTGAGAATTTATGACGCCGCCCCGGTATTTGTTTGTGCGCAAAGTGTTTGTGTGTGTGTGCGGGGCGAATACATCACAGAAGAAGAAGAAGAAGGCGCCAAGAAAACCTGGGGAAATACATCTTTTTAATAACAGTCGGCGAGGTTAATGCAGCTTACCTTGGAGTGCCGACAGCGGGAGCAGGAGGTGAGGAAGGGGGGAGTTATTTGACAGTGGGAGACAGACAACGCACAAAGAGACATTTAAAGCCGAGTTTACCGACACAGGAGTCGGGCCTCGGCGTCTGATCGCTATTTGTTGTACAGAGGAGGAAGGGAAAAAGCAGTGGAGAGAAAGAGAGAGAGAGGGGGGAAGAAAAAAAAAAAAAAAAAAATCAAACTCTTAATACTATTGTGTGCCTATAACCATCTGTCACAGCTAGCCTGGAGATGAGACTGAGATTAGGGGGAATAAACGTCGGGGCCGTAGAGCATCGGTAAAGCCTTCAGGGCAACAACAACAAAAAAAAAAAAAAAAAAAAAAGAGAAAAAGACAAGGAAGAAGAAGAAGAAGAAGAAGGTGGTGGATGGAGGGGGCGTAAGAAGAGAAACGAGCCGAAAAATAAAACTCACGGGGGACATTCTAATTCCGAGGCAGTCATGGATTACAGATTGTAACCTGCGCTGACAACGGGAGGGGGGGAAAAAAATGACGGGCAATATTACAGCGGGACTTGAAGGGGTCTCGGTGATGATGTTGACGGCAGCGGCGGCGGTAGTGGCGGCGATGATGATGATGATGATGATGATAGTAGCAGTGGTGATGATGGAGGTAATGACAGCACTCGCATGGTTTCATCTTGCGTTACCTCCGACAGAAATGAAAAGGAAGGAAGGAGTAGTGAGAGAAGGAAGGAAGGAAGGAAGGATGAGGGAGGTGGGGGTATTGGGGTGGGGTTGAAAGGAAATAGTGTCTTCTTGCCCCCCTTCCTCCTCCACCTCCCCTCCCTTCCTCCCTCCTTCCCCCATGAATGCCAAGGGCTTAAGGAAAGGCATTTGGTGGCTCCTGAGGCATCCGCGGATCTCCCCTCCTTAAATTTACCGTGAAGGTTCTTAGACTCCCTATTCAGGCAGGATATTCTCGTTTATTGCTTTTAGAAGACAAACCTCACAAAAGTACAGTGTCATTGCTTCTGGAGAGAGCAGAGCCCTGCAAGAAAAGGCCTTTTTTTTCCCTTCATTATGTACAATATGACGCAGAAAGCAGCGGAAGGCACGTTCTTAATGTGCTTTGCACTGATAGAATTTAGGTACGACGCAGGAGGCAAGAGTAGAATATAATGTTCTTTACATGACGACACCTTTTCCTGGCAATTAATTTGAATTAAATACAGAAGACATGGACAAAATAGACTTTAAATTAACCTTTTATTGGGCAAGGGGCTATTTTTTGGTCATTTCTGCACACATTACAAGACAGGGAGGCAACAATCTCAGGTCTAATTTGGTCGACAGGATCTGTAAGGTCCATGAGTAGTTACCTCCGCCAAGGAGGTTATGTTTTTGCCAGGGTTTGTTTGTCTGTTTGTTTGTCTGTCTGTTAGTGTGCAACATAACTCAAAAAGTTATGGACAGATTTTGATGAAATTTTCAGGGTTTGTTGGAAATGGGATAAGGAAGAAATGATTAAATTTTGGTGGTGATCGAGGGTGGGGGGGCCCACGGGGGGGGCCACTGATCAGCCTTGGCGGAGGTCTGCGTTCTCCGAGTGCTTCTAGTTTTGTGTATCTTTTTTGGGACAATGTCTACAAAGTTTGTTCACAGTTGTCAGAAATTTAGATTTTTTAATTTTTCACAAGTTTTTGAAATATTCTAAATGTTCCTTTCCTTCTAATGGTCCATATTCTGATAGTTACCTCCGCCAAGGAGGTTATGTTTTTGCAAGGGTTTGTTTGTCTGTTTGTTTGTCTGTCCGTTAGTGTGCAACATAACTCAAGTTATGGACAGATTTTGATGAAATTTTCAGGGTTTGTTGGAAATGGGATAAGGAAGAAATGATTAACTTTTGGGGGTGATCCGGAAGAAATCCTGGATTCTGGATCACTTTGAAATTTTCGTTAACATTGTGGTAAATGGGGCCAAAATTTTCGTTTCCCAATATCTCGCTTAATTATTGACCAAAACTCATGAAATTTCACTCAGGAATTGACAGTGGGGTCCTCTATCACATTTCAAAGGCTGATCCAGATCTGATCCAGAAGGTGGATTTTATTTTAAAAAATAAATGTAGGATTTGTATCACCGATTATGTGGGGAATTTTTGCGCTTGGCGGAGGTCTGCGCTCTCCGAGTGCTTTTCTAGTTGTGTATACAGGGTGGGGAAGCAAAATTTACAATGAACATTTAGTTGTTTTTTCTCAGCAGGCACTACGTCAACTGTTTTGAAACCAAACATATATTGATGTCATAATCATACCTAACACTATTATCCATACCTTTTCAGAAACTTTTGCCCATATGAGTAATCAGGAAAGCAAACGTCAAAGAGTGTGTGATTTGCTGAATGCACTCGTCACACCAAAGGAGATTTCAAAAATAGTTGGAGTGTCCATAAAGACTGTTTATAATGGAAAGAAGAGAATGACTATGAGCAAAACTATTACCAGAAAGTCTGGAAGATACTATTAAAGAAGAATGGGAGAAGTTGTCACCCGAATATCTGACAAACACTTGCGCAAGTTTCAGGAAGCGTGTGAAGGCAGTTATTGAGAAAGGAGGACACATAGAATAAAAACATTTTCTATTATGTCAATTTTCTTGCGGCAAATAAATTCTCACGACTTTCAATAAACTAATTGGTCATACACTGTCTTTCAATTCCTTTCAATCAAAATATTGTAAATTTTGCTTCCCCACCCTGTATAAAATGTTGAATAACTTCTGATCCACTAATCCTATCAATAAATGTGAATAATTGGTGTAAAATGCAGTTTTGTGCTCATCCATCAATATTGAGATACAAAAACTGAATATGCAAATGCAACAGTAGATTTAAGACATTTTCACACCAGAAAGTCCAAACTGAGGTTAAACTACGGCATAATTTTCTAGCATATTCACCGAAAGCAACAGCAAGTTCTGGACCAAAAACTGTCCCAATACTTTCAGCTATGACCACTTGTTCCAAGATAAAACCATCCAGAGTCCACTCCAAAAGGCAAAAAATGGAAAGAAATCTGCTCACACTGCACTGAAAACACACCTGTCCAACACATTTCCCACATCTCTGTGCTTACAAGTGGATGTTTCAGTGATAAAAAATAATAGCTGCATCCATCACCAACAAAATCATCCTTACGACCAAGAAAACAGGGATTTTTTACTTTTATTTGTCAGATCGGTTAATGACTACAGCACTTTCTTTGCCCTTTGTCTCTTCTTCAGCAGGTAATACACCATCCTTCAACCATCCACCAACACTTGTCACAACATGCTTTTTTATTATTATCATTATTATTATTTACCTTTATTTAACCAGGAAGTCCCACTGAGATTAGAAATGTCTTTTGCAACGGAGACCAGGCCAAGGTACAAAGTCAAAAATATATAAAACCCCTTGAATAACAAACAATGAACAATAAAACAGGATAGCATAAAAAAAGAAGAAGAAATATGATCCCCTATCATCAAATGCAGTCAGAACAGTCCAGTCCAGTGGTTCCCAACCTTGTTTAGCTTGTAACCCCATTTTAACATCATGAATTTCTGGTAACCCCAGACATTCAAAACAGAGACTTTTTTGGCTAAAATTAATTTGTGTTTGATCATGTAATAGTTTTCTATACAATGTTGTACATAAACATCAATTTTAGACAACATTTAGGCTATATAATGCTAGCACCAGCGCTACCACCTAAAAAAGTAAGCGTACAGCCCTGTATACAGCGAACAGGTATATGGCAGCATAACATAAGACCTACTGTATCAAATGTAAGACCTTTTAAAGACTTTTTTGGTTAGGAAATTCAAGACTTTTAAGACTTTTTAAGACCCCGCGGGAACCCTGTTTTAAATAACAGTAACGAGTAACCTCTAATGCACAGGTGTCAAACATGCGGGCCAAACATGGGGGCCAAATCCGGCCCGCCGAAGGGTCCAACCTGGCCCATGGGATGAATTTGTGAAAAATTGCAAAAATTACACTGAATATATTAAAAATCAGTAGTGTCAAAATCATTTTAACACACAGTCCAATTAGATTTCAAGTGGGTCAGACCGGTAAAATATTATCATAATAACCTATAAATAATGACAACCCCAAATTTTCTTAGTTTTTTGGTGTAAAAACAGTAAAATTACATGAAAATGTTTACATTACCAAACTATACATTTACAAAAAATGTGAATTACTTTAACAAATAGGAACAAACAGAAATGTCTTAAGAAAAGTTCATGCAATTTTACCAATATTCTGCCTTGTTGAGCCGCAATATGTAATAAATTCCCATTATGTAATAAAAGTTCAAAATGTCATAAGAATGTCACGTCATCTTGTAATAAAGCCGCATTATGTAATAAACTGACGCATTTTGTAATAAACTACGTCAACGCATTATATAGTAAATTTTTTCACATTATGTAGTAAGTTATTACAATTTGAGGAATTTATTACAAAATGCACTTGATGCATTTCATTTTTTTAAAAATGTAATAACATGGTTCATTATGTAATAACAATCCAAATTAATATAATTTCAGAGCAATTTAGAAAAAAAAATTAGTCACAGGAGCTACAGGTAATGGAATCAGAACTTTAACCACACAGTTTAAAGATGAATTTAGCACATTACATTTTCCTGAAAATAAAAATGTGTCAACTACATTTTGTAATAAATTTCTCAAACTGCGAAAAATGCGAAAAAATTTACTACATAATGCAGTGAGGTAGTTTATTACAAAATGCGTCAGTTTATTACATAATGCGGCTTTATTACAAGATGACGTGACATTCTTATTACATTTTGAACTTTTATTACATAATGGGAATTCATTACATAACGCGGCTCAACAAGCCTGTTACTAAATGTTTTGTGTGATTGTAACGCACATGTGTAAATGATAAACTGATAAACCGAGGCAATGTAGGTCCCGAGGCGCCGGGACCTACATTGCAAACTCACTGATCAATTATGTACAAACTAGAACACTGAGGTCATCAAACGCAGGGTTACTAGCGACTCCCAGAAATATTACAAAGAAAATGGGGGACGCAGCCTTTACTAACTATGCACCAAAGTTATGGAATACAATTCCAAAAGACATTAGAGAAGCCAGTTCACTGAATATATTTAAAACCAAATTAAAAACATTTTTATTCTCATTAGCCTTTGAAAGGAGATAAAAATGGGGTCACAATTCAGGAACAAGGAATGTGCGGTTTTTATTTTTATTTTATTGTATTTCTGTTTTTATTTTTTATATTTTATTGTATTTCAAATTTCATCTTATTTCTTGCACTTCAAAAATTCTATGCATAATCAAACATTTTAATGTGCGCTGCTTTTATTTTTATTTTATTGTATTTCTCTCAAATTTCATTTTCTCTTGATGTATAATCAAATCTTAATGTATTTTAATATTGTATTTTTTCAATCAATGTGAAGCACTTTGGGCTACAATTTCTGTATTAAAGGTGCTATACAAATAAAGTTTATTATTATTATTATTATTATTATTATTATTATTATTATTATTATTATTATTATAATATTGTTAAAATTGCACTTGTTTTTTCTTGAGACAATTAAAGTTGTTCATGTTATTCAGATTTGTAAGGAAACTTTGTAGACACAAACCTGATCATAATATACTTTAACTTTTTTCACTGTTATTTTTCTGGTCCAACCCACTTGAGATCAAATGTGGAACTGAACTAAAATGTATTACAGTTTGGAAGTAACGCGCACATCACTGTCGCTATCGTAGTCTTCTTCCCAACCTGCGACCCTATCAACACCAGTGTCATTCATCAGGACAAGATGCTCTTCACACCTTTGTTGGAGTATTTGGAGGATCCGAGCGGAGGACCCGGCTCCTGTGGAACCGGTGGAGTTGTCAGGGGAGGTGGGAGGTGCAGAGGTCGCCGAGTCGGATGTGGGCCTGCCGGGGCCCGCCAAGGATTAACACAAGCGCTGTGCTCAGGACATATGGCATTTGTCATCTCCCACTGGGAAAGAGACTCTCCCTTGGCTCTGCTGCCGACTTCCCCCCCAAACCCCCCCATCACATCTCTCTCTATCTGACTTTCCCTCCGTCTCCCTCTCCTCCTGTCGGGATTTAAAGGCTTGAAGTGCTTTAGTTGTTTACTGTGCATTAAATGGCACCCCCATCGCATCGCATCGCCACCACCACCCCCCCCCCTCCTCGACTCCCGCTAGTAAACTTCGCAGTGTTAAGAGAAAAATGGCTCAGCGGAGGAAAGGCTGCTGACGCTGTGAAGCCTTCTCAGATGGAGGCTAGAGCCATCACAGGAAGGTGTTCGCTCTTAATTCCATGTGAGGAAGTCAACAAGGCAGGCGTGGCAAAGAAGGAAACACCTGCTCGTACAAACCAGCTGACATTATAGCAAACAATAATCACCGCGGTTTGGCCGTCACGGTTAGGGGGCATTTCGATTTGTCTCCTCAATGAAAGTGATGAGGGTTGTCTTTTTCAGCACTTGCCCTTCAGTTTTGAACAAACCATCGTGGGCAGACTTTAAAGAGTGGACGATGTGTGATCAGGTACAAAAGGTAAAAATTGGACCAATGGCCCTGTAGCTTACCGGCCAAATTAACCCTTTCATGCATGAATTATGAGAACCTTAATCATGATTTTTCTCCTCTGTTTTTATTCCTCAGGCATGAAAAAAAAAGCAATTGACAGCTTTTTATGAAACTATTTTTCATGGAGCTGCAAAAATGTCCACTCAAATGGATGCGACACATTTCATTTTTGAAGCGAAGAAACATGTATTTACTGATATACAGTGAAAACTATGAAATATAAACACTTTTAATGCTGCTAATCTGATGTTTTCTCATATTTAAACCTACTCTAATACTAGTTCTTACTTCATGGAGATACAGGGTGGGGAAGCAAAATTTACAGTATTTTGAGGCAGGGATTGAAAGACAGTGTATGACCAATTAGTTTATTGAAAGTCATGAGAATTTATTTGCCACAAGAAAATGTACATAATAGAAAATGTTTTTATTCTATGTGTCCTCCTTCTTTCTCAATAACTGCCTTCACACGCTTCCTGAAACTTGCGCAAGTGTTCCTCAAATATTGGGGTGACAACTTCTCCCATTCTTCTTTAATAGTATCTTCCAGACTTTCTCGTAATAGTTTTGCTCATAGTCATTCTCTTCTTTCCATTCTAAACAGTCTTTATGGACACTCCAACTATTTTTGAAATCTCCTTTGGTGTGACGAGTGCATTCAGCAAATCACACACTGTTTGACGTTTGCTTTCCTGATTACTCATATGGGCAAAAGTTTCTGAAAAGGTATGGATAATAGTGTTAGGTATGATTATGACATCAATATATGTTTGGTTTCAAAACAATTGACGTAGTGCCTGCTGAGAAAAAACAACTAAATGTTCATTGTAAATTTTGCTTCCCCACCCTGTAATATACAAAAAAAAAAACATTTTGTTAAAGAAAAAATGATAATTACAGTCTAATAACAATTGATTTACACTCAAACATGTTACTGCAGATCAGGTTTATCAAGAACAGCAAAGTTACATATGCATAAGTGTCCACTGTGTTGGCTGATATGGAACTAAAACAACAAAACCCATGAATTAACAAGAAAACAGCTGGAGAAGAACTGTCCACTGTAGTGACCAGTATGCATGAAAGGGTTAAAAGCTTTGGGAAATGTATCCAGATGCCATTTATTCTCACCCAGTTCTGTGTATTTATTCTATTACAGAAATAGCCCATGTTTTGCTCATATTCTAATCAGATCTGTAAAAAATTCTAATTCCAACTTGATATCATTGATACTGATTTATTGGATCAATCCACTTCCTATCTGTTATAATGGGAAAATTTTTCAAAGTGGCACCAAATCCAGAATCAGATCCGGATCGAAATAATTTCAATCCCTTGTGTTGACATCATCATACAGAAGCTGTATACCAAGTTTGAAGTCAATCAGAACTGGAGTTTCAGAGAAAAAGTTTATGGCTATCTACACAAGTATGTACATTTTCATTTTCATCAGTACTTTTGTGTTTTAATTTGTGACTTTTGAAATGCCCTATCAGTTATTTTGTTCATCTGTTCATTTATAAGTTTATATATATACACTGAACAAAAATATAAATGCACGACTTTTGTTTTTGCTCCCATTTTTCATGAGCTGAACGCAAAGATCTAAAACTTTTTCTATGAACACAAAAGGCCTATTTCTCTCAAATATTGTTCATAAATTTGTCTAAATCTGTGTTAGTGAGCACTTCTCCTTTGTCCTTTGCTGAGATAATCCATCCACCTCACAGGTGTGGCAGATCAAGATGCTGATTAGACAGCAGGATTATTGCACAGGTGTGACTTAGGCTGGCCACAATAAAAGGCCACTCTAAAATGTGCAGTTTTACTGTATTGGGTGGTCCAGGGGGGTCAGAAAACCAGTCAGTATTTGGTGTGACCACTATTTTCCTCGCACAGTCTTCTTCATGAATTCTCTGAAACAGCTTTGGAGATGGTTTATGGTAGAGAAATGAACATTCAATTCACAGGCAGAAGCTCTGGTGGAGATTCCTGAAGTCAGCATGCCAACTGCATATTCCCTCAAAACTTGTGACATCTGTGGTATTGTGCTGTGTGATAAAACTGCACATTTTAGAGTGGCTTTTTATTGTGGCCAGCCTAAGGCACACCTGTGCAAAAATCCTGCTGTCTAATCAGCATCTTGATATGCCACAGCTGTGAGGTGGATGGATTATCTCAGCAAAGAAGAAGTGTTCACAAACACAAATGTAGACAGATTTGTGAACAATATTTGAGAGAAATAAACCTTGTGTGTACACAGAAAAAGTTTTAGATCTTTCAGTTCAGCTCATGAAAAATGGGAGCAAAAACAAAAGTCGTGCATTTATATTTTTGTTCAGTATATATATATATATATATATATATATATATATATATATATATATATATATATATATATATATAAAGTGTACCATTTCTGTTTTATGTATTGCATTGGTTTATAAGTTTGAAGGAAACTCAATTTAACCCTTTCATGCATGAATTATGAGAACCTTAGTCAAGATTTTTTTTCTTGAGTGTTTTTATTCCTCCTTAGGCATGAAAAAACAATGCGATCAAGTTTTTTTTTTATGGAGTTACAAAAATGTCCACGCATTTCATATTTGAAATAAAGAAACATGTTTAGAACCCAATATCAGAAAGTGATATTAAAACAATGAAATAATAACATTTTTAATGCTGCTAATCTGATGTTTTCTCACATTTTAACATATCCTCATGCTAGTTATTACTCACTTCATTGAGATAATATGCAAAAAAAATAAAAAATAAAAAATTATTTTGTCTAACAAATGACAATTGATTTACACTCAAACATGTTTCTGCAGATCAGGTTGATCAAAAACAGCAAAGTTTCAGTAATGGTCTGAATGTCAGTGTATGGGATGATGCATAAGCGTCCACTGTGTTGGCTGATATGGAACTAAAACAACAAAACCCATGAATATACAATAGAACAGCTGTAAAATAACTGTCCACTGTAGTGACCACCATGCATGAAAGGGTTAAAAAAACGTGGGGAAAAAAAAAAAAGGTAATGTAACCTTATGGGATGTTAAATGCTAACATTCAAAAAGTCTAGCTTAGCTTGCTTAGCTTATATTTGCTAATATTACATTAGCATGCACATTGTGTCTAACATCAGACACTGCAGCATTGTAAACCAGCTCAACATCGGAATACAAATATTACATAATTAGTAAATTAGCCCATTTTATGTAATATGTGACTGATTTTCTGCTGAACTGTTGCTTTTTTCCCCACTGTTTCCCCATTAGGTCTATGACTTGCTCTGAATTTCAACGTCCTTAGCTAACATTTCAGATCATTTAGATGCACAAGTCAACAAAATACGCAAAATAAATAGATATTTTAACGTGAAAATGTTATGTATTATAACTCTAAATGTACAGACAAGATACCGTGACCTCTGACCTTGTGTTTACGAGTCGTTTTAACGCTGACTTCCTTTGATTGGAGGCCTATTGTGCTGCCGCTGTAGACAAATGTGTTCACTAAACGCCTTGAAAGAAAACCTTTCTTGCGAGCGGACAGTTAAAATTGAAGTGCAGTTTTCTAATTAGCCGACTGAAGCCGTTGCCTCGTGTACTCTCTCCTGAGCATGAATATTATCATTCAGCTTCACGCTCGCAGGCAGGTATGCTCTTGTCATCCTCCATCTTCATAAACAGACATGTTATTATAGCATGATGGAGTGCTATGTTTTTCTCCCGGTATTTTTTTTTATGGGACAACGTAATATGCCGGAAATCAAAGCTTGTAATTCGCCGGTTGATGTTTATTGTGTGCCTCCCGTGTCTAGAGACGTTTGATAAACAGCATGTTGCAACAGTAGAAAAAAGGTGTTGTAGGATCTTGTGGGAGCTTGCCAAAATAATACCCCATTCAGCGCAGCTACTGTGTGAAAATGCCTCCCTGCACTGACTCATATTTCACCGCCAGAACGAGCGGTTTGCCGTATGGGCCCGGTGATGAATTACACCAAAGCACATTTCTTATGGGAAATCTGGATGGTGCAGGAGAGAAGGGGGAGCGAGCTCCAGCGACAAATTGCCTTCACTGCCAGTTAGTCCATGTTCCTTTCTTTTCTCTGTGTTGCTGTTGCTGATGGAGGGAAGAGGTTGGAGGTTTTATTTTGTTAGGTAAGGGTTATTTCGTCTTCTTGCGAGACATTTTGGAAATCCCTCCAGGTAAAAGCAGGAGTCTCTGGATCCGAGCCCGTCCGATCAGGAATTTCCATCCACCCTGGGAGTGGAAACAAGCAACATAGCAACAAAAAAAACCTCTCAAATGATGATCTGCCCCATCAGCTCCGTCGATACCTGTTAGCAGCAGCGAACAGGCAGCCACAGGCTCCAGGCCAGACAAGCTGCCCAGTTGGCCGCTTTGGCTGGTTGCCAGTTTGAATCCTTGGGATGTTTCTAACAGGAAGCAGCAGCGCTCAACTCGCTCTGATCCTGCAGGCTGGAGCATCAGCGAGGGCCGAGGGGGCCCCTAGGATAACCTGCAATCTGGAAGATGAACCATTTCTGAGCATGGGCTCCAGGGAAAATAAAACAGGAGTGATGGGGTGGGGGGGTGGGGGGGTCAAACCCTTCCACAACCTGGTGATACGTCCCTGTGCAAGACTATAAGCTTCTCCCAGCTCTCGTCCCTGACCTCTGACCTTTCTATGTTAGAAAAGGAGAAAAATAAATGCATAAAGACAAAAGTAACGACTACACTAAAACTATCACTCAGTAATTTTAACATTTCCAAATTAGAAAAAGGAGGTTTGTACACTTCAACCCTGCCCAAGGCCTGAGTCACTGCTTTTGGAAAATTTACATTTTATTTGTTTGTACATAACAAGACGAAGAGTGTCAGTCCTATCTTTTCAGACACTTAACGACTTTTTGATTGCAGAAAAGATGTGCAGAAAAGTTTTTCAGCCCGTTTTCATTGTTTGGTTTAGACTCTTTTAGCTCCAGTTAAGGTTTACTTTATTACAACGATACATGGCAGTAATTAGCACGCTAACAAACTTTTTATTTAGTGATGACAATTGCTAAATCGCATTTTCTGTTTTGACAAAATACTGCCCCAAACACAAAAAAGAAAGGAGGTTTCTAATCTCCTGTGGTCTGCAGTAGGTCTTGACCTCGGCCTTAGTGATGATCCAGTCTAATATAGTGATCGCGTTCTTTGACCCTTTCATGCACTGTCCACTCCAGTGGACAGTTCTCCTCCGGCTGTTCTCTTGTATATTAACGGGTTTTGTTGTTTTAGTTCCATATCAGCCAACACAGTGGACGCTTATGTACCATCCCATACACTGTAATTCAGTAAATTACTGTAACTTTACTGTTCTTGATAAACCTGATCTGTAGTAACATGTTTGAGTGTAAATCAATTGTTATTTGTTTGACAAGAAGGGTTTTTTTTGCATATTATCTCCATGAAGTGAGTAATTACTAGCATTACAATATGTTAAAATGTGAGAAGACATCAGATTAGCAGCATTAAAAATGTTTTTATTTCATTGTTTTCATATCACTTTCTGATATTGGGTTTTAAACACATGTTTCTTTACTTCAAAAATTAAATGCATGGATATTTTTGTAACTCCATCGAAAAATAAAAAATCTCGATCGCATTGTTTTTTTCATGGCTAAACACTGAAGAAAAAAATCTTGACTATGGTTCTCATAATTCGTGCATGAAAGGGTTAAAGTTCATTTTAGCAGCTCACTTGTGTTAAATTTTTCTTGAATTAGTGCTCGTTTTCTTTGGTTTTCAGTTCTTCTTGAACAGCACTAGCCACGGATGGGCTGACGGTGCCTTTGCAAAAACGGCTAGGGACAAACTTGATCAAAATCTTGCCGTTTTCTCTGTGTTCCTGCGACCTCAGAGTCTCCTGAAGCTTCACATTGGGGGGGTTGGCCTTTACTTCCTGAGAACCAGGCCTTGGCACACGACATCAGGCCTCATTGTAAAGCTCTCATGGGTTAATACGAACAAATACCTGTCTCCAGTTTTCTCTATTCGCAGATTACCTTCAAGAAGACTTCCAGAACATGTGAGCAGCAGATGAACTTTACAGACCCCCAAAGGAAATTCAGTTTCTTCGGTTTAACAAAATAAAAGAAGAAATGAATTATTAGACTCTGACAAAAATGGGTATGTAGGATCTTCCAAACCTCTCAGTTCTGTATCTTAATGAAGTAGGCTGTACTTGACTGCAGCTGTTCTGGTTTGTCAGAATGAGATGTAGAGGATGATCTGGATTTTGCCAGATGTCCACCACAGTTCCCAGTGTGTTCGGCTCCTCTCCAAAAACAGAACCAGCTTTTTTCACCACTTTATCCAACCATGTGCCGCATCTGTGTGGAAACATCAAAAGACTTGAGCCTCCATCGGAAAAATAGCGACTCTGTCCCTTTCTACAGAGTCAATCTGTGTTTAGGAACTGGTCCATCATGTAAAGATAATTGTACGTCAGCACCACCTCAATGTCCACCCTATATGTTGATTAGCTGAAGAGGGGGATTAGACTTTCTGAAATCCACCAGCATTTCTTTGGTCTTGACGGTGTTCAAGCAGAAGACAGTTTTTTGACTCCTCTTGTCCATTTTTTTTTTACCTTCTTTTTATTGGTTTTTGTTATTTTTTACATATATATTAAAAAAAAAAGGACATAATTCAGACATATGATACCGAAGTCCATCACACAGACAAACAACAAACGGAAAAAATCCCCCCCCCTCCCCTGGCACACATCCCCTCAAATCACAGGAAAGATAAAAAATGAACAAATAAACAGTAAATAAAATACAAAATAGAAGTACAAAATTTCCACTTTAAATATTAGGAAAAAAAAAAAAAAACGTATATCAAAATACTCAGTCAAGAGAAACATGACAGATTGCATTATTAACATAGATCAGAAAAGGAGTCCATGTCTTTTCAAAAGTGTTCGAGGCTCCAGCTAATGTCAAACAAATTTTTTTCCAGTTTGAGAAAATAAAGTACTTCCTTGATCCATTTTGAGAAGGTTGGTGGAGATGACGATTTTATCCCTCTTGTCCATTTTTGATACATAAAAGGATATAGTTTATGAATTAGGCGGCAAACCATTAGCTTTGACTGTGTTTTCAACATAACAGACCATTTTTTTGTCCATAGTGTGGCTCTAATACTCTCTGGATTTTATGTCTCGTCAATGGTAAGGAATCAATAATTGATCTGTAATCAGCTGATGGATGTTCGAGTCGTTGCAGATTTTGAATTAGATTTCAATGGAGGTGGAATGCAATTAGTAGAAATATTTTAATACTATTATTGAAAGTTAGAAGAGTATAGTAGTCTTCACATTATACAGTCGCGAAAAAAAAAATTATTAGACCATCAAAAGTCATCAAAAACAATGGTTATGCAATCAAGCACTAACTCCTGTGTGTATCATGTGACTAAAACAGACAGAAAAGAAAACATGGAACGCCTAAAAGCTCTGTTTTTGTCAGTACAATGCCATAGATATTGGTGTAAGAACTGATGTAATTTTGGTTATTATCAAGAAAACATGGAAAATGGATAGTTATCAGCTGTTAAATTAAACTACTATGAGCTATTTTTGTTGTTATCATTATATTTGTCCAAACAAATGGACCATTAGTTGTACCTGGCATTATAATGAACAAGAAATTGAAGAAAACAAGGGTGGTCTAATATTTTTTTCCACAACTGTAGTAATGCAATGTGAATTCCAGTTCATTTTACACACAAATAGTTGCTAGAAATTTCCTTCAAAGGCAATTTTTAAACTTTTTTCAGGCATAGAGTTGATTACACTGGTCAACAAGAAATTTATTGTTTAAGTTTTTTGAGCTGATTTAGGATCATTTTGGTGTGCTGAATCCAAAAATCCCATTCATTTTGCTCAGTCAGGTCAACTTTCTGAACTATGCTACATATTGGCTTTTTAACATTTTTGCTTACATTTATGGGCATTTTCACATCATATGATACAAAATTCTTTCATATTTCTTGCAATAAACGACTTCTGAAGATTTTACTTTGGCCAATTTATGATTAATGGGTTTTTTTAATATTACAGGTGAATGAAATGGCTTCGACTAGAAGATCTTGCAAAAATAAGCCTGACGTATTCTGCTACATCTGCGCTGAATACACCATTGTACCTAACAGGAATCAAGTCACAAGTTTCAAAAAGTGTGCTTGTGAAAATGATTTTTTTTCTCTTAAAACCTATTTTGGGTGAGAACTCTATAAAAAAATCAACCGACAAAGTCACAAAAATGTAATCAATTTTATGAGAAGATCAAATTTCTCAAAATCAAATTAGCAAAAAAACCTGACCTGATTGAGAAAAACAGATGTCATTTTTGGATTGAGCGGTGCAAAATGGTCCTAATTCAGTTGAAAAAAACCTAGACAACTTGCAAAAAACATTTTTTTGTAACCCAGTGTTATTGCACCTTACTGTTAAAAAATCCAGATTTCTTACCAAGTTCTATTTATACTTACTTCAAATTTACTATGTGTAGTGTTTTTGCTCTGATGTTCTGTTTTTTACTATGTGAAATGCTGTCACTGCATTAATTGGGATCAATAAAATCTATCTATCTGCCTAAATTTTTTCAGCAAAGAGGTTGAATCAGTGCCTCAGTCTCTTACAAAAGTGGCTGTACTTCAACTTGAATCAGGAGTGTATACATGCAGGAAAGGCTGATGTAAATCGCGTCTTAAAAGGTGATCAAAAAGGACGAGAAGCACCAAGGAAAGAAACAAATGCAAATCACGATTAATCACGAATTACTTTGTGATTACTTCAGTTTTGGCACGTTTGTTTGGGTTTCCTTGGGCCTCGAGATGAGCATTCCTGGACTTGTTTACCGCACACATCCAACAGACAACAGCCAGCTTCCAGCCTTCTTCTATGCAGAGGGATTACCAGGCGAGAGCGCTTTCACCATCAATCCCAATTTACCTCTGAATAAACCCGAATTTATGAGCATGTTAGCAGGCGTAATCCAGCCTTTATTTGCTCATTTCAGGCACATGGGGAGAGGGTGGAGGGGTGGTGGTGGTGGTGGGGGGTTGGATAGAGTGAGATTACCAGCTGGGTACTTGTTGTCACCAGCACCAGAGTGGGGAGCCAACAAAAGCCAGGGAAATACAAAAACATGAGTGTGCTTACAGTGAGCTAGAAGTAGGAGGCAATATAGGTGGTCCATGCTACTGATGGTTTGTCTGATTTATTGATATCCCTCGCCGGGGAGCTTTGTCTTTCGTCAGACTGTCAGGGCGCACGGTGGCGACAAAAGGAAGGTGGGGTGCTGGTGGTGGGGGGTTGTGGAAGGGAAAAAAAAAAAAAAAAAAAAAGAGTGGTTATTTCTGCTGATAGGGCATATTTTCTGTCAACAGTCTCTGGCAGATGAGTGTATGTGATAATACCGCTGCCAAGGAAAGTCTCTCAGCTCTTCAGCCTCCGGAAGAATATTTCTGTCTCAGCTCAGGGCAGTGGCTCCTCGTCTCTCCCCTCCTTCTTCCAGCTTTTATAATTTAGTAAACTGAAGTAATTACCACAGAGGCATGCTCGATAATTACAAAACGCTCCGTCACGGCCATGAAGGTAATGGCATCTCTTGCTCTGCCAGCAGCGATAACACAGGTGAGACGAATCGCAGAAAACACATCTGATAGCATTGTTATGGTAAAGAAATGCCATTATGATGAAGGGCAGCACTGCTGGGAGGGAATATTGACCCCCTGCGTTCCTGTTTTCCTTTCTCTTTTCAGGTACACAAGGAGCCGGTGTTGCTATTGGGTTTGATGACAAGAATGAGCACAAGACTTCCAGCTTCGTGTTTATCCTGCAGATGTCTCATCTCTCCTTCGGAAAATTAGCATGAAATTTACTTAATTATCAACTGCAAATCGACAAAATATTAGGTGTTGTTTACTGTAATCCCATTTTGCTTAGTTTAATTTCCTCGACTCTTCTCCTGGTGGCGTGTTTACTTAGGATTGGACATGGTGGCGTCCTGCAGATCCCTTCTATCCAGTAGTGCAGCTTCCGCCCAAGACGGTGGCGAGAACGTAACACGTAATTAGCAAAATGCGGCCCTAATGCTCGTCTCCTTGAGAGTTTGACCCTATTTGTTTGTGCCGAGGTAATTTCATTACACTGTGCATTTCCCAGGAGCCGCCGCGAGTTAACGCTAAATGCTCACCAGAGAGGGGATAAGTATTTGGCAAGGCATCAGCAAAGAGAAGAGAGGGAGCGCCGGAGCTCAATAACACTTCTTTCATGTTGACAAATTCCATTAGTGTGCAAAGACTGGTGTTTGTGCTCTATTTTATTTATGATAATGCTCAGGCATTGTAGAGAAGCGGTATTCATCACCCGTGCCACCTATGTAGCCTGACAGTGTGCTGCAGACAACTGTGATTTGTACACAACACTCAGCGTCGCTAACACCCACAGGTCTGTGGGAAAGTGAAGGTGGCATCCTGGATCAGCATTTCAACTCCCTGTTTTTGGCTGCATTGTCACCTTCCTCCATAGAAAAAGACAAGTAGGATGAATTTCTACAACCTTAATCCAAGAGCCCTTTCGTTCCGCCTAATTTAGTGCAACTAAAACAGCTACAGGTACTTGTAAAAGGACATCTTTTCTTTTATGTAATACCTGTTGAAGCAGAATGTCTCTCTTATGGAGTGAAAGACAGTTTTATTTTCAAGCCAAACGTCAAACTTCTCCGACAGTTACACTTTAAAGGGGTCATATTTTACTAAACCCACTGTTATTAGTCTTTGGTTCATTTATTTGTGTATTTGGACCCTAATAGTTCATAAAGTTTGAATCTGAACCCTCCAGGTGCTGCAAAGCTATCGCTACAACCCGTTTCACTTCCTGTTTAATTTGTTGCATCTATAACTAGTTATGTCATGACTTCTGACGAACATTTCTCCGACTTTAAAGAGTGGATGGTGTGAGATTAGGTAAAAAGGTAATAATGGGCAGTTCTTAACTTGATTGAAAATTATTAGATCACATCAAATGTTTAAAAAAAAACACTTCTCATAACATGTCATCACTGAATTCAAATGATGATATTGAAAACCTGAAAGGAACATTTTAAAGTGTGATTTTATTGACTTTAAGGGGTCATATTTTGCTAAACCCACTTTTATTAGTCTTTGGTACATGTATTTGTGTATTTGGACCCTAACAGTTCATAACGTTTGAATTTGAACCCTCCATGTGCTGCAAAGCTATCTTTATGTTCATTTTGACAAAAATCGAGTGGATTTTTACAACCTGTTTTAATCAATCAATCAATCAATCAATTAAATGTTATTTATATAGCGCCAAATCATAACAAAAGTTATCTCATGATACTTGACATATAGAGCCGGTCAAAACCAGACTCTTAATTTAAATCCTTCTTAATTTGTTACATCTATAACTAGGTTACGTCACGACATTTGCACATATAAGGTCAAGACTTCCAATTAACATCTCTCTGAGTACGACATAATTGTTTATCAGCAGCAGCGGTTGTAGTAAAAACTGAAAATATGTCCAAACTTCGAGCAGAATACCTAAAATGTTCAGTTGTTGGTTGAACAGGACAGAGCAGCACAGCCGCCAACCTGGAGGGGGTGGGGTCATGTGCATTTAAAGGGCCAGCGCTCCAAACCACCTTTCTGGTGTCATTAATCAGAAATAGGGTTGAAGATGGACCTGTGGAGTTGAATTAATGAAGAATTCAAACCCAAGCAGAGCATTTACAGTTTATGTAGACCACAGGGAAATGTTTTAAATGCATAATTCCATTAAAAAAAGCAAAATATCACTCCTTTAAGTGCAACTGTTCACTGAAATCTTGAGGGGAGAAGTTGTATTTTAGTTGAGTGTTGAGTTGTGGTTGAATATTATCACCTGAGAAACATCTTGTCAATTTTTCAGTTTTGCCTTGTATACAAATGCCTATGAAAAGGAAAAAGGAAAAAAAAACAAAAACACCTACATTCTGCGAGATCTGCGGGCACCAAATCTGGATGGAACATGTACCTTATCAGTGAGGCATCATGGAGCCATACCCTGTATCCAACTAGAACTGTCATTTTGATTAAAATATTCAATTTCTATGTCAGTATTCATCAGTTTTTGCCATTTCCAACCACTGAAATTATCCACGATTAGTAGTAGTTCTAGTGTAAGACCATTTTATTAGTATTTATTTACCATTTATTGGTCAGTATTCTTAAACTTTTGTTTGCAGCCTGCTCCTACATCCACCACCACCAGTTCTAGGACCTCATCAGCTTTGACTTCTCTTATTATTATTACTGACACTTTTATTGTTTCTTAATCGACATGTTAGTGAGGGGCTTTTGCATGTTCTGCCTCTCTGTAAGATTGAAATACAACATTTTGTATATATCTAAACCAGGCCAACTCCCTGGCTGTGTTACAACAATGTTTCACATCAGTTCAGAGGGTCAAATATCACCTGGCAATTAGTGATCACTCGCAACAAATAAATGCTTTTGGCACTCACAGAGGGTGTTGGGAAAGCGATTAAGGCCCCCGGTGGCCCTCCATGGAGGCCTCCTCTAGCTCCACGGTGTCAGCTGGCAACATGAAAAATTTCAGTTACAATAAAATATAATAATTACCTCGCCTGCATGTGTTTCTCCATGCATGTGGCGTTATTTGACTGTGACTAAGCGTGTTTGCAGATGCCTGTGTGTTCTGCATGCACGTTATTTGTGTGCAATTGTGTAAAAGTGTCCCGCGCATGTGTGTGTCTGTGTGTTTTGGGGTGTTTTTCGGGAGGTGGGTAAGCGTATACACACACACACACACACACACACAAAACACTGAGGTTGGAAACATTCTGATGTCAACAGCAAAGCAAGAAATAGGAAACACATTTAAATCTCTGGCACCGAGGACAGCGTTCGGGAGCCAGGCGAAATCACCGCACTGAGCGTGCATCGCGTGTGACAGGGTGCATCGTGGGATAGCTCTTTATCCTTTTGCGCGCATAGCGGCAATCGGCGGAGGTACGTCCCATCTGAGGAGGAGAGTCGGTGCAGGTTGTACCTATTAGGACAGCTTAGTAACTCAAGAAGCAGCAATTTAAGAGAGAAAGAGGGGAAGGGAGGAGGAAGGATTGGGGAAGAAAGCGAAAACTAATGCCATAACTCCAAAGGCTCCCAAAAGACAGCTTTGAGGATTGGACTGGATGACAGAAAGACTCGTCATCACAGAGGTGGGTATGAGCGCTGGTAATGAGATGACTTGCTCCATGCCAGGCATTATCATGGACAGATTGCACCCAGAAGAAGAAGAGGCCTCCTTTTGTCTGTTGAAAGCTACATGGGCTCAGAGCTGGAATGAAGAAACCAATCCTGAGAAGTATGCGGAGGGAAATGTGATCGCTGGCAACACCGAGCTACGGTTTTTCTATAAATTTCAAAGCATTGTTGATTTCTTTTAAGGGGGAAAAAGACACAGTGAAGGGGCATATAATAGATGACAGGGGAAAAAATGTACCAACCTACTGTACTTTTTTTTTTTTTTTTTTTTTCTCCCCTCAGTTTTCAATCTTTTGTGGTTGGCAGCAGGGACAGAGCCCAGGAAACAGTATCCTATCACTTAAATGGTTAAGTATTTTATGAGTAAAACGCTTCCAAATGTCTCTCAAAAAACCTTCCAGACCACACCAAAGACGAAATGAGGTAATATTACGTTTCTGCAAAAGTCCCCAGTATGATACCCCAACTTTGCTATAATTGCATCAGAAAAATGGTGCGCGAGTCTCTCTCTGTTACATGTCAGGCCATTTGACTTGGCAAAAGCTGTGCTCATTAAGCGTGTGGGAGAGAAAAGGTCTCAAATTTTTCCCAGCTGAAGGCAGACAAGAGCACAACATGCACACACGTATGGTATCGGGAGGATTCATCAATGTAGCCCTGCCGCGTGCCAGTGTTGCCAGGGTCTGGTTTAGCACTTTAGTGCACAGCTGATGATGGAAATCAAAGCCTCCATGCTAGCCTCTTAGCGTTTACCAGGTAACCTGTGACCCGATTTAGGGTTAGAGTTACATTTGAGCCATGTTTTAACTCATGTACATTGTGTTTCAACCGCATGTTAACACAAACAAAGTCCAATCCATGCACTGTGGTCTTACAAGTCTTGCATAACTATGAAGAGTGAGGTCATTAAAAGGGAAAAAGATCAATTAACCCTTTCATGCACAGTGGTCACTACAGTGGACAGTTACTCTACAGCTTTACTCTTGTATATTCATACATTCAATTGTTAATATCTATTTTTTGCATATTATCTCCATGAAGTGAGTAATAACTAGTATTAGAATATGTTAAAATGTGAGAAAACATCAGATTAGCTACATTAAACATGGTTTCATTTCACTGTTTTCATATCACTTTATGATATTGGGTTTTAACCCTTTCATGCATGAATTATGAGAACCTTAATCAATTTTTTTTTTTTCTTCCCTGAGTGTTTTTATTCCTCTTTAGGATTTTTTTTAATAAAGCAATTTTCCATAGAGTTGCAAAAGCATCCACTAAACTGGACACCAAAGAAAGCAAAGAAAACAAGTATTTACTGATATACTGTGTGAAAACTATGAAATAAGAACATTTTATTGCTCTTAATCTGATGTTTTTAACAAACTCAAATACAAGTTATTACTCACTTCATGGAGATAATATGCAATAAGAAAAAGGAAAAAAAAAATCTTTCTGTTGTTAATTACAGTCTAATAACAGTAACAAGCAATTGACTTACACTCAAACATGTTAGATCAGGTTTATCAAGAACAGCAAAGTTCTAGTAATGTTATCAATTGTAGTGTATGAGATGATGCATGTGTTGGCAGATATGAAACTAAAACAAAATCCATGAATATACAAGAGATCAGCTGTAGAATAATTGTCCACTGTAGTGATCACTATGCATGAAAGGGTTAAATACATGTTTCTTTGCTTCAAGAATAAAATTCATGGTGTAGCTGAGTGGACATTTTTGTAACTCCATGAAAAAAAGGTTGATTTAAAAAAAAAAATTCAATCACATTGTTTTTTTTTTCATGCTTAAAGAGGAATAAAAACACTGAGGAAAAAAAAAAAAACTTGATTAAGGTTCTCATAATTCATGCATGAAAGGGTTAATATGGACTTCAGTTCCTTAAAGGAGTGATATTTTGTTTTTGTTATTTTAATGGAATTATGCATTTAAAACATTTTCCTGTGTTTTACATAAACTGTAAATGCTCTGCTCGGGTCTGAATTCTTCATTAACCCTTTCATGCATAGTGGTCACTCCAGTGGACAGTTCCTCTACAGCTGTTCTCTTGTATATTCATGGATTTTGTTGTTGTAGTTCCATTTTATCTAACACACTGGGCACTCATGCATCATCCCATACACTGACATTCATACCATTACTGTAACTTTGCTGTTCTTGATAAACCTGATCTGTAGTAACATGACTGAGAGTAAAGTAATTGCTTGTTGTTTTTATTTGACTGTAATTAACAACAAAAGTTGTTGTTGTTTTTTTTTTTTTTTCATATTATCTCCATGAAGTGAGTAATGACTAGTATTAGAGTATGTTAAAATGTGAGAAAACAACAAATTAGTAGCATTAAAAATGTTTTTCTTTCATACTTTTCACACAGTATATTAGTAAATACATGTTTCTTTGCATCAAAAATCAAACGCACGGTGTCCAGCCGAGTGGACATTTTTGCAACTCCATGAAAAATAGGTTCATGAAAAAAAAAAAAAAATTGAATTGCATTGTTTTTTTTAATGCCTAAAGAGGAATACAAACACTCAGGAAAAAAATCTTGATTAAGGATCTCATAATTCATGTATGAAAGGGTTAATTCAACTCCACAGGTCCATCTTCAACCCTATTTCTGAGTAAAGACACAAGAAAGGTCATTTTGAGCGCTGGCCCTTTAAATGCACATGACCCCACCCCCATCCAGGTTGTTGACCATGTTTCTCTGTCCCTAAACAAACAATTATGTCGTACTCGGAGAAAGTCTCGACCTGATATGTGCAAATGTCGTGACACAACTAGTTATAACAAATTAAGCAGGAATGAAAACTGGTTGTAGAAATCCACTCGATTTTTGCCTGAATTAATATAAAGATAGTTTTGCAGCACCTGGAGGGTTCAAATTCAAACTTTATGAACTATTAGGGTCCAAATACACAAATATATGAACCAAAGACTAGTAAAAGTGGGTTTAGCTAAATATGACGCCTTAAATGAAGGCAGTGCAGAAGCAAAACAGTGTAACACTAATGATGGCCACTAGATGCTGCTCCGGAAAGCTCTCGATTTACATCAAAATAAGCTAATTTAGATGCACACCAATACTCCGATCATTATCCGATTCCTGGAGCTAGCAGATTATTCCAGTGATCATGTAAACAGGACAATCTGATAGGCTTTATCCGACAACAGCAGTTATCTGATTATGAGAAATCGGATTAACACACTTAGATTTCTCCCCAATACTCCGATGTATTCGCGCATGTATACAGGTTAGTCTGATTTATTTAGTTTTTTACATCTGCGCGTGTAAAGAAAAAGAAAAAAAAAAATCTATATCGACATTAGTTACTCAGCGATAACTTGAGCCTAAGGAAAAAGGTAAACAAACAATTAAATGAAATGAAAATAGCAGCAACATATGACCTATTTTGCAGTTTTATTAGCTCCTCCCACATTAGTAGGCGTTGCCATGGTCACCAAGGTAATACCGGATGTTTTGAAAATGACAGGAAATGTACGGTCTTACATCATAACAGATGTACGTACTCCGGAAGAAATCAAATAATGGACTGAAATATGTAAACCAGGGTTTTTTTGGTTTTTTTTTTTTTGATTATCGCATTTCTGAAGTACATGTAAACGTGTCGCATCTGATTATGGCAATTATCGGATTACTCCCAGTTATTGGATTTTTTTGGTTAGTGATGAAAACACTCAAATTGACCCTTGTCCAAACTTATTTTTTTAGATCAATATATTTTATTAAGTCTTTCAAACGTTCAAAAAAGTTAAGACAGACACTGAGACATAACGCAGAGGTATAAGACGCCACAAAAAATAAAAAATAAAACAAAATAAAGGGTTCCACAATGTAGTTACCCATTCACTTTGCACACAGCACACATTATCCAGAGTCAAGGTGCACTGTCAGCTGTTCTACATAAGAAATAAAAGGATGCCATACCGCTTTAAACTTCCCCATCGATCCATTCAATGTGTATCTAATCTTTTCAATTTTAAGGAAAAACATGACATCACATATCCATCTGCCAAAGGAGTGGGGGGGTTTGTCATTGTCCAAACGTTCTGCTCTTTATCAAACTGATGGTTAAAGAACCTGCTGCAGCTTATTAATCCCTTTGTTATTCAACTATTTATTTGGGATCAGACTGCGTATATTGGACGGACATACCATGTTTTATGTGTGCACCTGCAAATTTAAACCGTAAATTACAATTGGGATTCTCATGTTACGGCGCTTATGATCCGGTGGTAGTAAATCATGTTGCACTAATACAGCACTTTTCTACCCTATTGCAACTGAAATCACTTTACAATGTGTTCCATTCACAACAGATTCAGAATTCAGTGTTGAGGACAGAAAGAGTTGGCAACGGGGACTGTGGGATACTATTCAGAGGCACCATTTTTGGACAAAACGTACTGTCAATAGTAGGAGGTAAACTGTGGAATAGCTTTTAAAACTCACTTAAAACAGTGCACTCACTTTTAATTGACATACATTTCATCATCCATACACTTTCTCTGTTAAATTGTATGTAAGTACAGAGGTGAATGTATAGACTAATGCCCCTGTGATCATCCTATGTCTGTTATTTTTGTTTGTTTGTTTGTTTTGATGATGTCTGTCATCATTACGTGTTTTTTGTTGTTTTTTTAAAATTTATAGCTAACGAGTGCTGTATCAATGTTGGCTGTTTTATGTCTCGTTCTGTCACCTCCCTAGGGACTGCAGATGAAAAGTCGTTGTTTTATGGTTTTATACTTTGACTGTTTTTAAATTGTACAGCTGCTTTTATGTCTTTTTAATCTATTCTTGTATTTTAGTCTATCATTTTGCTTTTGATTCTTCTGTATAACACTGTTTTAATTGTACAGCTGTTTTATGTTTTTAGTCTATTCTTGTATTTTTTCTTTTATTTTTGGTTTTTCCCCTGTAAGTCGCTTTGGAAAAAACCTTCTGCCAAATGCATACATGTAAATGTTTATGTTTAATGTGTCAGGTAGAATACACACTTTGTCTTAATTCTACTTTCTTTTTAATCTAACTTTTTTTTTTGCTATTTATACTCTGTATTTATTTATTGTTGATGTGGAATGACTTTCTGTGGAGCAGTGACCGTATTTTGAATTTCTCTTTGGGGATTCATAAAGTAAATCCATCTATCTATCTATCTATTAGAGGTGGGAATCTTTCACTATCTCATAATTAGATTTCAATTTTTGGGGCTACGATTTGATTCTCAGCGATTTTCGACTCAAAACGATTTGATGCATAATGGTTTCTGCTTCACTCTATAGGTGTGCAGAGGACCCTCATGATCTACTCCAGTCTGCTTTGCAAGACAGAATGACAAATGCAGACATTAAAATGTCTTTTTTCACATTTATGAAGTTTTAAACATTTATCCATGCTTAACAGGGAGTTTGGTGAGGCGCAGCAGTGTGTGCTGGTTTTCCGCTGGTGGCTGACTCGACACCGTGTCCTTAACCCTTTCATGCACAGTGGTCACTCCAGTGGACAGTTCTTCTCCAGCTGTTCTCTTGTATATTCATGGATTTTGTTGTTTTAGTTCCATATCAGCCAACACAGTGGACACTTGTGCACCATCCCATAATAATACACTGACATTCAGACCATTACTGTAACTGTACTGTTCCAGATAAACCTGATCTGCACTAACATATTTGAGTGGAAATCAATTATCTGTTAGAAAAAAAAGTTTGGTTTTTTTGCATATTATCTCCATGAAAAGAGTAATAACTAGCATTAGAATAGGTTAAAATGTGAGAAAACATCAGATTTTATTTCATTGTTTTCATATCACTTTCTGATATTGGGTTTTAAATACGTTTCTTTCCTTCAAAAATTAAATGCATGGACATTTTTGTAACTCCATGAAAAAAAAAAAAAACCTTGATCACATTGTTTTTTTCATGCCTATGGAGGAATCAAAACACTCAAGAAAAAAATCTTAACTAAGGTTCCCAAAAAATGATGCACGAAAGGGTTAAACTCTGGGTGATGACTGCTGAAATCGCGTTGTATGTGACGCCAGTTTATTGCATTTTTATCCTTTCACGTGTTATTTAATGGCATTTGATAGCTTGTCAATGCACTAGCTGCTAATCACGCTAAATGTTAACCCTAACTGCTAATCTCGCTAGCCGCTGATCGCGAACTCTAACCGCTAATCACACTAGCCGTTAATTGCACTAATGGCGTGCAGACTGCCGGCGGATTTGTTTTATTTTTTAACTCTTTCAATGCCACGGGCCGATCAGATCGGCTTTGGAGAACACGCCATATTTGTGTACAAACAAACCACCCACCCCCATTTCTTTCTCACATTTCGATGACGTTCTTTCTGTGTCCCACTTTTGAGACCAATCAGACGGGAATTTGAGGTCATGCGACCGAATAAATTATGCAAATTACGGTCAATAATGAATCGGCTGCGTCCGGTGCGTTTTGAATCTAATTAGCAATCGGTCAGATGTTACCGAGCGGTTTTTGACCAAGGAAGAGCTCGCGTTTCGTTTTCTGCTTGGGAAATTTTATGAATGAATTTATGAATGATTGAATTCTTCAAATATTACAAAAACGACGCGAAATACTGAAAAACGGCCAAATTCTGTGGCACTTTTAAGGCTTATTAGCCCCTTAACTGTCTGGCACCGAAAGAGTTAAAATCGATTTTGGGACATTTTAAATCAATTCTGAAATGTAGTAAATGAGAATTTCGATTTTTATATGAATCGATTTTTTTGGCACACCCCTCCTAACTATCTAACTTTACAAATGCTGGCATATTTACATGTTTTTTTGTTGTTTTTTTTTTTTAATAAAACAATGTTTGTAAATATGCATGGTCCCTATTAAATAAACCAATAAATAAAGAAAATACAAAAACTTAAAATTTAACCATCAACCTTCCATTCTGTGGACAGCAAATCTACCATGTATTCATATGTAGTTGAAAATACCAGCCACCACAAAACAGGGCTGAACAAGTGATTGTAAAATTATTGAAATGGGGCCAATATCCAACCTCCAGAAAAAAGGTACAATGTGTCCGACATCCCATTCTAAACAGTATTGTGCTCCACAGAGGCCCTTCCTTCTCCAGATAGAAGTGGACCTGCTTGTTCGGTACAGACGACTGCAAAAACCACATTATCATTAGATTTGGACCGAAATGCAAAAATGACTATTCCTTCACAGTCACAATACCCTGAACTGATAAACCCTAATAACCCGGTCACCATGACAAAACACGGTACCATTGTATGTTTCTGCAAATACAGATATGTATAATGTCAGCATATGTACGCAGATTCATATCGGCGTTTCCACACAGGATTTTAATCAGACAAATGTGCCTGCTAGATATTATTTAAGATGCAGAACAATTTAATATAGAAACCATCAGTAAATGTGTGGTGAAATAACGGCTTCTGTTGTATTTACAAGTATTTAAACCAAACCATTGTGTTTTCTCTGCCCAAAGCTCGGTACTTTTAGCCTCAAAACTTAACCCAAAACCCTCATGGAAGTCAGGATTTGAACTCTAGTCTATGATGGTGAAAAAAAAAAAAAACAGGTTATATACTGCAACCTGGGTATAAGTCGAACCTGGCTCTGATATCACTAGTAAAGTAAATAAAATGCTTCCAGAATAAAAGTAGTGAAAGTCCCTAGTCCCTTTTCCATTGACCCTCAAATGACTGTGACTATAACGTGCGCATAAAAATTTGCCTAATGGAAAAACCACAATTTCACCAAAACTTTTGATTTTCGATTAAACGTTTTTGCGCTGGCAAGAGGTGGTTTTTAGGGCGCAGCGAAATTGGTTTTAACCCACTTTCCACCTGGATGCAGATATTTCTTGAAACGATTCGTGTATGGACGTGAAACTTTTAGAATCTGCAAAAGAAAAATATCAGGAGTGTTGCCATTAGTATGCCACATGATAGAAGGAGGGCACTGATTGGCTCTGTGCTCATACACATGACTACAGAACAAGGTGATTATCGTTAACGAAAACTAACGAAATGACCTAATCTAGAATGGAAAAAAACATTTTCGTTAACTGAAATAAATAAAAAATATAATTAAAAGAAAAAATGATAACTGAAACTGGATTGTGTGTTTACAAAACTAAATAAAACGTATAAAAATGATAGATAAAATTCACTTTGTTTTCGTCTTTGTCAACGTCGGATTGATACAAAAGCAATTTATTTCGCTCTAGCAATTTTAGCTAGCTGCACCATATGACACTTTACTGTCCGTCACTTCTCGTCACTTGTCGTTTAGAGTCGTCTTCTCGTCCCCGCTCTACCTGGAAACATGGAGACTAAAGTTGGGAGGAAGCAGCAGAGTCCTGTACGGGATTTATGGAAGTACATCTGTCTCATCAGATTTTGAATTATAAAAGCCACTGAATTTCTAGCACTGAATTTTTTTGCACTGAAATTAAGTATCTGAATTTTTTCGGCATCACATGACCAACCTAACGTAACTTGATTGGCGGGCTGTCAGTTCAACTTGAGATAAAATCATTGCTTATCCTTGGTGTCCGGGATGTGTGATCTGAATTTTTTGCTTCTGAATTTTTTGCGTCTGAATTTTTTTATTCTAAATTTATGAACATAGTAAAATTGAGAGACAAAAAAATTCAGATACATAATTTCAGTGCAAAAAAAAAAAAAATGCAGATACTTAATTTCAGTGCAAAACAACCAGATACTGAATTTCAGTACAAAAAAAATGTCAGATACTTAATTTCAGTGCAAACAAAACATTCAGATACTTAATTTCAGTGCAAAAAAAAAAAAAAATCAGATACTTAATTCCAGCGCAAAAAAAATTCTGATACTTAATTTCAGTGCAAAAAAAAAAAAAATTCAGATACTTACTTTCAGTGCAAACAAAACATTCAGATACTTAATTTCAGTGCAAAAAAAATTCAGATACTTAATTTCAGTGCAAAAAAAAAAAAATCAGATACTTAATTCCAGCGCAAAAAAAATTCAGATACTTAATTTCAGTGCAAAAAATAAAAAAATTCAGATACTTAATTTCAGTGCAAAAAAAAATCAGATACTTAATTTCAGTACAAAAAAAAAAATTCAGACACTTAATTTCAGTGCAAAAAAAAAAAAAACAAATTTCAGATACTTAATTTCAGTGCAAACAAAACATTCAGATACTTAATTTCAGTGCAAAAACATTCAGATACTTAATTTCAGTGCAAAAAAATTCAGATAATTTCAGTGCAAAAAAATTCTGCTAAATAATGTCAGTGCAAAAAAATTTCAGATACTTAATTTCAGTGCAAAAAAAAAATCAGATTCTTAATTTCAGTGCAAAAAAATTCAGATACTTCATTTCAGTACAAAAAAATTCAGATACTTAATTTCAGTGCAAAAAAAATTCAGTGCTAGAAATTCAATGGGTTTCATAATACAAAATCTGACGAGACAGATTTACTTCAATAGGGATTTATTTGACAACGACGGCGAAGAAGAGAAAAGATACGACAAAACGAAAATTAATACTAAAACTAAAACTAAGCATTTACAAAAAAATGAAAACCAATAAAAACTAGCAAACCTGCTCTAAAAAACTACTTAAAACTACCTGAATTAGAGGGAAAAAAAAAAGTCAAAACTAATTACTATAATGAAAAATCCAAACTCTTATAACCTTGCTACAGAACTGTGGCAATAGACACTTCGTTATATTAACGCTGCATTCAACGGTTCGGCCCAACAGCTGCAGAATCATTGTATGGATGAGGAATTCAGGCCTCGAAAAAAATAAATAAAACTCCCATCTTTATGACAAAAACGATCCCTGTGGGATATTTGCAGCCTCTTTAGCTCTGGGACCCTAAAACCCTCATCACTTTTACAAGATAGCGGATGATTACTCTAGCATGTGTACATTAGGACGCTGTTTGTGGACCAGTTTCAGGCCTCTTCACCGACTAATGACACTAAAACACTGTGTTACAATATATGAACCTTTATAAATCCTCAATGAATCCCAGTCCCATCCACCCCCCCCACCCCCCCCCCCCCCCCCCAGCCCCCTCAGTCTTCATGGCAGCCTAATCTAGTGCAGATTAAAAAAAATGGCTATCATGAAACAGGCTTTCCCTGTAAGTAATCCCCTCCTCTGTGAAAGAAGAAGGGGGGAGATGACGGGAAAAAAAAAAAAATCTGCAGCAAAGAGCCTTTTTTTTTGCTTCTAGTTATGTCAGGCTGTATTTTAAACAGTGCTAATCATATACCTTTGTGGACACTTAATTAAAATTACAAAACCAATTTTAATCGGTGGTCCAATTAATATGTAAATGTATGCAAATGTAGTAAAACAAGGTGGTGATTAAGTTAAGGACACTCTATTTCATGTCTTCCTTAAGTGTGAAAACAAACCGTCTTTTTTTTTTCCTCCTGTCACCCCCCCACCCCCACCCCCCACCCACCCACCAAAAAAACATCGAAGACTGATGGATTGTGATGTTTACTGGCCACATGCTGAGTTTGGAAAACACCCTCTGTGGTGTCATGTTTTTAAAAAAGGACAGGAAAGTACTCAGGTCTGGTCAAATCCCACATATTATGTAGTACAGTACAAGTACAGATACTACAAGTACACATACAAGTACTGATGCAAGTACTTCACTAAAATAAAAGTACAAATACACCTCCTTTTACCGTCTGTTTCTACTCGTTATGTGTATTAATAATTGTAAATTTTGTATTTTTGCTTTTTTTTTTAACACTATTTCACCTTTTTGTCTTTTTTTGACACTTTTCATTGTTTTTTTTTTACCTTATTACTCGTCTTTTTTTATTTATGCATCTTTGTTACTTATGTTGTGTCTTTTTATGCTTTTCTTGGACATTTTGTTACGTCTTTGCATCATTTGTGTGTCTTTTCATTGTCGTCTTTTGCCATATTTTACTTCTTTTTTGTCTCACATTGTCATCACTTGTATTTTTTTGTACTATTTTTGTCACTTCATATTGATGCATTTTCATTTAATTTCGTCATTTTTGTCTTTTTGCATCTTGTACATTGATTTTATTTTTGGTTACATGTGCAACTTTTGTCTTTTTACTTTCATCTTGTTTCATCGTTTGCTTGTTTTGCATCAGTTTTGTGTTTTATATCGTCTTTATCTTGTTTTTTACATAATTTTTATGCTTTTGTTTACATGTTTCATGTTTTACATCCTTTTTGTCTAGTTGCATCTTGTCGTTTTCTTCCTCTGTCATACCTCTTGGTTTTTTCATCATTTTTGCTATTTTTACTTGTGTCTTATTTACTTTCCTCTTGTTCATCCTTCATATTTTTTCTGTCCTGTTGCCTTTAACCCTTTCATGCATACTGGTCACTACAGTGGACCGCTATTCTACAGCTGTTCTCTTGTATATTCATGGATTTTGTCGTTCTTTTCGTTGTTGTTGTTTTTTTACACATATCTTTATTAAAGTTTTAAGACACTACATATCTTTTCTGACATGAATTGGTAACATTATGTAGATCTCTCCTGACCATAAACCCCCAGAATCACAAGCCCTCCCCATAGTTTTCACACAATTTATCAGTAAATACATATTTCTGTGTCAAAAATTAAACGTGTGGTGTCCAGCTGAGTGGACATTTTTGCCACTTCATGAAAAATAGGTTCATAAGATTTTTTTTTTTTCTTTTTTTTTTAATGTTTTTTTTTTTTTTTTTAATTATTGTTTTTTTTTATTATTATTATTATTTGTTTTTCATAAGAAAATTTTTAATCGCATTGTTTTTTTTTCATGCCTAAAGAGGAATAAAAACACTCAGGAAAAAATTTTGATTAAGGTTCTCATAATTCGTGCATGAAAGGGTTAATATCATTTTTGCCTTGTTACATGCGTGACGTTTTCATTTTATAGTAACTTTAGCAAAATTTCTGTCTTTATCGTCATTGTACGGTTATACTTCCTACAATAGTACACTGAATTTGGGAAACTGTCCCCGATTTGTGCAGAAATGACACCCATGCCAAAATTACAATAAAAACATATACAGAATAAAAAATACAATACGTGCATGTTCAAAATAAAAATATGTACAGTAAAATAAACAAGATGTGCAGAAACTAAGTTATTATGTTATGGATGTTACAGCTCCATCCATTTAGATGGAATTATGATTGATTTATATTGATTTAAATGAAATTCTCCTTAATGTTGGGAATTTTTACCATCATTCAACATAAAAATAGTGCGTTAAAGCTAAATTAACGAGTCTGCCTATGCTTGCTTTGTAGTTTTTTGTTTTGTTTTGTTTTTTGTTTTGTTTTTACTTGCCATCTCGGATCATATTCATGAATATCCATTGATTTAAGGTCAATACAAAGTTAAAAACCGCATTATTTTAATCCGTAAAGTGTTACGGGCGACGTATTGAAATTCAGCCAAAGTTTTCCGGGCTTGAGGTGAGAGTTGACAATTCTAAACGAGAGCATGTTGGATTCTAATTAGGCCTCGGAGATACGGCGGGTTTTCAAAGGCCTATCTTTGGGGGGCTGAAGAAGAGCCGAGGAAGTGGAGGTGATGGGGGGGGGGGGGGGGTTGAGCAGGTAATAATGAACCTGAATCTGAGCAGATATTGTGAAATATCTTTGGGGGATAAAAGTAATTCATCCTGTGAGTCGAAGCCGGGTTCTGACCACGTCGAAGTGATCGCGGGTCGTTAAACTTCGCACTGGGAGGGTTTTTATTAAATACAATCACATCGTCCTAAACATTGGCCAAATTAATTAAACCTTATGTGCTAATAAACCTACTGATGCTTTGTATGTTTTCAGGTGTCATTTACATGCAGAGACAAGGCCCGGTTTGAACACACCAGTCAGCCAATCAGAGACGAGTATTCTCTACAGTCACACTTAATGTAACTTTACAATGTTGATTATGTTGTTTATTGTTTATTCCAATGGATAATGTTGGTAATTTAGCTCTCTCTTACCACTGCTAATTATTATTATCATTATGTATTAGTCATAGTCGTATCTTGTTTTATGTAAATTTCATGCTTTTACTTTTCCATCTTCTGTCTTGTTTCTTATTTCCTCATTTACAACAATTTCATCTCTTTTTTTCATCTCTTTTTTATGTTTTCATCTTGGTCCAACTTTTACAACCTTTTCATGTTGATACTTTACATTTTCATCTTGTTTTCCTTTTGTCATTTTTATGAAGTGTTGACTCTTTCATCTCGTTATTTACGTAGTTTCTTGTCATTTAGACTCATATTTTACAGTCTCTTCCTCTTGTTACATCTTTTATGGAACTTTTCACCCATGAATACACCAGAGGATGGCTTTCACTAAGTGTTATTATTCACTATAAAGTCACACAATGATGCATGAAGAGACTGTAAAACTGGACTTTGAAGGTAAAAACATGTCAACGAATTCCTATTGGTGGAAAAGTGCACTCCATCAACCAATTACTATTATTATTATTATTACTATTATTATTATTATTATTATTATTATTATTATTATTATATGGTTGTCATGACTCACTTTATCATAACTTTTATGCTGTGATTATTAAACTATATAGACAGTGTTTGTTAGAATATTATAACATAATTAGCTATTTTATGATTATTATTATTATTATTATTATTATTATTATTATATGGTTGTCATGACTCACTTTATCATAACTTTTATGCTGTGATTATTAAACTATATAGACAGTGTTTGTTAGAATATTATAACATAATTAGCTATTTTATTATTATTACTATTATTATTATTATTATTATTATTATTATTATTATTTGGTTGTCATGACTCCTATGGCTCACTGTATCATAACTTTTATGCTGTGTTTATTGAACTATATAGACAGTGTTTATTAGAATCTTATAACATAATTAGCTATTTTATGATTATTATTATTATTATTATTATTATTATTATTATTATTATTATTATTATTATTATTATATGGTTGTCATGACTCCTATGACTCACTTTATCATAACTTTTATCCTGTGATTATTGAACTATATAGACAGTGTTTATTAGAATATTATAACATAATTAGCTATTTTATTATTATTATTATTATTATTATTATTATTATTATATGGTTGTCATGACTCCTATGACTCACTTTATCATAACTTTTATCCTGTGATTATTAAATTCTATAGACACTGTGTTTATTAGAATATTATAACATAATTAGCTATTTATTATTATTATTATTATTATTATTATTATTATTACTACTACGCTACATGTTCTACTAGTACTTTTTAATGTAAATTTGCCTGTTTTTTTTCCACAACCGTTTTTCATAATTATTGTTTTTTGATGTTTTTCTTGTATTTCTTGTGTATGTATTCAGTTTGTGCTGCCATTGGAACATCAGTTTCCTGAGGGTTTTGCCCAAAGGACCAATAAAGTTCTATCTAATCTAATAATCATTTTTACAACTCAAAGCTATGCACAGATTCGGAAAAACTTGTCGCCACATGTGAAAAGTAGTAGGAACACAATGATATTACTTTGTCAAAAAGCTCCAGTTTTGTTCGCTTTTTTCTAATCCGAATTAAGCCACACCCACAAACGTGGATTTTAGCAAATTTCAGTGTTTTTATTTTAATTTTTTTTGCTACTCACATTTTTATCGAGGTTTTTCACATTTTAACAGAGATACATGTTCACATTACGTATTCCATTGTAGAGTGAGCGAAATAAAACAGATGTGTTATGTAAAGAAACAGAAAACAGAAGAAATAACAGTCATGGTTACCCATATCGATCATCAAAATAAGGTACATATATCCGAGTCTGTCAGTCCTTAAACATCATTCACTGTGTCATAGTGTCCATTTCTCCTACTTCGTCACAAAGACACTTTCTCTCATTCTAGGCTAATGGGTTCTTTTCTGCACGATCTCAAGCCACTGAGTTGTAGTGGGTGGTTCAACCTTGCACCATGAATTTCAGTGTTTTACAATTAAAGGCTAAATGTAAAGTTTTAGCTTTGACTGGGTGAAGGTATATCATTTACTTATATATTGCCTTCTTTTTCTAATGTTATTTTCATTATTATTTATATTCCTAATGCCAGTTTTATTTAATTTTATACATATCTGTTTTTTGCACAGTCGGGGCCTGTCACAGCTCCCATTTCACCATCATTCTCTTTGTCAATGTCATGTGACAAATAAAGATTCGATTCTAATGTGAACTTGTACTTTCACAGCTCGAATGCAGAAACAAATAGGGCCTTTTTCTTTCAACATTCTGGATCGCTACAGCTTTAAAAATGAACAAATAGTCGAACAAAATCTTATCTTTAATCACAAAATGAGACGTTTGTGTTCAATCGAAGCCACTTTTAATTTTCCCAATGAAAAATACCATAAAAAAAAGGTCAATTAAAACACTGATACTGTCATTAAATATGATACAGTGAGTAACAGTGCAACATCATACATGGATTCCATTAGTGAGATTAGTTGTGCTGCTATGTGTGCGAGTGTGTATTTGTGCACACATGCATGTACGACTTCGGGTTTAACGACAACATTGTCTGTGTTGTTTTTGGCGTCTCTTTCATCCGACACAAATACTGGTTATTGTTTATGTGTGTGTGTGTGTGCGTGCATATAAAAAGTGCGGGCGGCGACCATGCAGAAACAACTCCAATTTGACGCGCGAGTAAACACACGTGTTGTACGGTGCATGTGTGTGTTGTCGAACCTGCGAGGGAGTGAGTTAAGTCTTTAGCGCACAAGATGGGTGAGATGTTGGAAACAGCTTGTGTCATCAAGTGTTAGCAACCTGTAATCCCATCTGAGCCGCGAGGATGTGCAGACCCCCCCAACCCCCCCCCACCTTGGCTCCCTGGGGCTCTGAGTGTAACCTGCACCCGACTGATACCTCGGCTACACGACGTTTCCAGGTGACTTACACACATAAACACCGGGAGGCGAGTCTCAGCTGTTAAAGCGAGGTGAAGCCGGTCCCTGAGCACGACAACATGATAGCAGGTACACACACACACACGTACAAACTGTCGCACATGGCTTAAAGAGGCCTCAGGAACAGCTGAGGAACTACAATTACCACTGCACAGTCACAGGCCGCTGGAGTTACAGTCTATATCCACACTTATATATGACATACTGTATGTAATAAAGACTTATTTAACCGATAAGAACCCAAACGTACACAAGCATCTACTGATCTAAACTGTTCAAGACCTGCTGATCCACTAATACTGTCAATACATGTAAATAATTGGTGTACAATGCAGTTTTACCTTATTCATCCATAAGAGAAAATGTAAAATCAGTATAAAATGAGTGAAAAACTTGAAAAATAAGGGTAAAAAAAATATCCAAATACCTTTACATATGGCAAAAAAAGTGAACAAATGCTTCTAAAGTGAGGAGAAAATGAGTAAAATACGTGAAAAATGAGCAGCGTTCATTGTTTCGTAACATCTAGAACCCTGTATTTAGTCTGTTAACCCTGAAAAACCAAAATCATCGACTGATCTAACTGTTTAATACCTGTTGATCCACTAATACTGTCAATACATGTAAATAATTGGTGTAAAATGCAGTTTTACCTTAATCATCCATAGGAGAAAATGTACAAAAACTTGTAAAATCAGTATAAAATGAGTGAAAAACCTGAAAAATAAACCAAAAATTTCATCAAAATACCTTTACATATGGCAAAAACACTGAACAAATGCTTCTAAAGTGAGGAGAAAATGAGTAAAATACGTGAAAAATGAGCAGCGTTCATTGTTTCGTAACATCTAGAACCCTGTATTTAGTCTGTTAACCCTGAAAAACCAAAATCATTGACTGATATAAACTGTTTAATACCTGCTGATCCACTAATACTGTCAATACATGTAAATAATTGGTGTACAATGCAGTTTTACCTTATTCATCCATAAGAGAAAATGTAAAATCAGTACAAAATGAGTGAAAAACTTGAAAAATAAGGGTAAAAAAAATATCCAAATACCTTTACATATGGCAAAAAAAGTGAACAAATGCTTCTAAAGTGAGGAGAAAATGAGTAAAATACGTGAAAAATGAGCAGCGTTCATTGTTTCGTAACATCTAGAACCCTGTATTTAGTCTGTTAACCCTGAAAAACCAAAATCATCGACTGATATAAACTGTTTAATACCTGTTGATCCACTAATACTGTCAATACATGTAAATAATTGGTGTACAATGCAGTTTTACCTTAATCATCCATAGGAGAAAATGTACAAAAACTTGTAAAATCAGTATAAAATGAGTGAAAAACCTGAAAAATAAACCAAAAATTTCATCAAAATACCTTTACATATGGCAAAAACACTGAACAAATGCTTCTAAAGTGAGGAGAAAATGAGTAAAATACGTGAAAAATGAGCAGCGTTCATTGTTTCGTAACATCTAGAACCCTGTATTTAGTCTGTTAACCCTGAAAAACCAAAATCATTGACTGATATAAACTGTTTAATACCTGCTGATCCACTAATACTGTCAATACATGTAAATAATTGGTGTACAATGCAGTTTTACCTTATTCATCCATAAGAGAAAATGTAAAATCAGTATAAAATGAGTGAAAAACTTGAAAAATAAGGGTAAAAAAATTATCCAAATACCTTTACATATGGCAAAAAAAGTGAACAAATGCTTCTAAAGTGAGGAGAAAATGAGTAAAATACGTGAAAAATGAGCAGCGTTCATTGTTTCGTAACATCTAGAACCCTGTATTTAGTCTGTTAACCCTGAAAAACCAAAATCATCGACTGATCTAAACTGTTTAATACCTGTTGATCCACTAATACTGTCAATACATGTAAATAATTGGTGTAAAATGCAGTTTTACCTTAATCATCCATAGGAGAAAATGTACAAAAACTTGTAAAATCAGTATAAAATGAGTGAAAAACCTGAAAAATAAACCAAAAATTTCATCAAAATACCTTTACATATGGCAAAAACACTGAACAAATGCTTCTAAAGTGAGGAGAAAATGAGTAAAATACGTGAAAAATGAGCAGCGTTCATTGTTTCGTAACATCTAGAACCCTGTATTTAGTCTGTTAACCCTGAAAAACCAAAATCATTGACTGATATAAACTGTTTAATACCTGCTGATCCACTAATACTGTCAATACATGTAAATAATTGGTGTACAATGCAGTTTTACCTTGTTCATCCATAGGAGAATATGTACAAAAACTTGTAAAATCCGTATAAAATGAGTGAAAAACCTGAAAAATTTACCAAAAAATTCATCAAAATACCTTTACTTATGGCAAAAACACTGAACAAATGCTTCAAAAGTGAGGAGAAAATGAGTAAAATACGTGAAAAATGAGCAGCGTTCATTGTTTCATAACATCTAGAACCCTGTATTTAGTCTGTTAACCCTCAAAAACCAAAATCATCGACTGATATAAACTGTTTAATACCTGTTGATCCACTAATACTGTCAATACATGTAAATAATTGGTGTAAAACGCATTTTTACCTCAATTATTGATAAGAAAAAATGTACAAAAATTTGTAAAATTGGTATAAAACGAGCAAAATACTTGAACAATAAGGGAAACATTTACCAAAAAACCTTAAAATATGGCATAAAAATGAACCAACACTTCTAAAGTGAGGAGAAAATTAGTAAAATTACTGTTTCATAACATCCAGAACCCTGTGTTTTGTCTGTTAACCCTAAAAAACCAAAGCCATCTACTGATCTAAACTGTTTAATACCTGCTGATCCACTAATCCTGACAATACATGTAAATAACTGGTGTAAAATGCAGTTTTACCTCAATTATCCATGGATGAAAAAGTACAATAACTTGTAAAATCAGGATAAAATGAGTGAAAAACTTGAAAAGTAAGTAAAACATTTACCCAAAAACCTTGAAATAAGGCATAAAAGTGAACAAATGCTTCTAAAGTGAGGAGAAAATTAGTAAATGACTAAGTTTCATAACATTCAGGACCCTGTGTTTAGTCTGTTAACCCTCAAAAACTAAAAGCATCTACTGATCTAAACCGTTTAATACCTGTTGATCCACTAATTCTATCAATACATGTAAATAATTGGTGTAAAATGCAGTTTTACCTTATTCATCCATAGGAGAAAATGTACAAAAATTTGTAAAATCAGTATAAAATGAGCAAAAAAAACTTGAAAAATAAGGAAAACATTTACTAAAAAACCTTGAAATATGACATAAAAGTAATAAATGTTTCTGAAGTGAAGAGAAAATGAGTAAAATACGACGTTTTGTAACATCCAGAACCCTGTATTGAGTCTGTTAACCCTCAAAAACCAAAAACATCTACTGATCTAAACTGTTTAATAACTTTTGATCCACTAATCCCATCAATACATGTAAATAATTAGTGTAAAATACAGTTTATCATCTTTTCATGGTCATCAGATATGACCCATTTGGTCGCTCAGAGGCTCCGTAGTCACCATGGAAACACCGTCATCTTCAACAACATTAATTCAAATTTCAAAACATCAAAATTCTGGATATTAATGATTGAATAATTGGATATTTTCAGCAATCAGTTAATGATTTGCGCATTAAAGTGGCTGTAAGTGGAGTCACTGTGGGTCGGAGAAACAAACTGTCAAATCTGTAGAACCAAAATGTTGTGAAACATCTGGATATTTTTGAAACAGATGCGTTTCTTAGATGTAAAACATCGCAGCGCTGCCCTCCACATATGCAGGAACAGATGTTTACTCGAAGCGCTGTTAAACCTGATTGTGGTTGAGAGGGTCAATTGGATGTTTGCGTTCCTTCCAGGTCGATTTCAGGCACAATCCAAGCTCTGCATCACAGCTGGACCGGATCCTGATTGGCTCGTTTCACCGACCACTGACTGAAACCAGTCCAATCAGGCCGGTGTTCAGCAGCAGAACTGGACGGAGGTAGCGCTGCTGTCAGACACACACTTTTATTTACAGCTTATTTAAAGGGAATCATTGTCTGATTGAACTTGACTGTTAATGACAAATGCATGTTGATGAAAAAGTGGAGCTTTCATTTGTAGCGTCGACTGTTATTCACTCTAAGTGGAAATGAAACAGCGCTGCAATGTGGTTTCTTGCATAATTTTTTTGAGGCAAAATATGGCTCTGTAATAAAAAATCATTAATCTAAATGGCAGCTAAGTTGCATTTAACTTCCCCAGCTGGAGTTACATGGTTTCATCTCTGCTTTTAGCTTGAGATACCTGTAAATCCCAACTCAGTGTAAATGTAATTATAATCATCCAATATAATAATTAAGAATAAATATGTTATTATCACTATTAATATGACAGGATATGGTCAATTAGATTCAGATTTTTTAAAACTCATTACTTTATGGTGAAATGAAAAATGAAACGAAAAATGCCAGAATTTTGAAGAGTAAAACTTAGTAAATCAAGTGGAAATAGAGTGAATAAAAAGAAAATATGGCTTTTTTAACATTAGTAACTTTATGTAATTTTGTCAAAAAAATTATTATGTGTGACTTAACCGGAGTTTGTTAGGATTTATTAATTTATTGAGATGTTATTAAGTTGGCTTAAAACTCTATTGTCCGCAATATTCGCTAACTGTCTATCAGTCTGTTTGGATAAAATGTGTTCATTGTATTTACATGATAAAAATCGAACATACTAAGTTTTTCACTGTACCAGCGTTAGTTAGATGTAACTCGGCTAACCCTTGGCTAACAAGATGAACATGATTACAGAAACGCAGCAGTGTTAGCAATATGCAACATAGAGTTAAGGTTAGTTTGCTTTTCGAGCACGTTGATGATTGCACAGAATAAAACACAAAATATTAAAACTAACACACTAGTTTATTCATAGTGTATTATTCACTTTATGTTTGCTTTAACCCTTTCATGCATGAATTAGGCAAAAAAGTATCTAGATTTTTTTAGATTGATTTTATTACTCAAAATTAGGCTGAAGTTGAAATGCATTTTGAATTTTTGTTTTTTAAATATTGTTTTATTAAGAAGATATTTAACCTCCTGACACCAAGGAAAGTACAAGTTTTGGCTTTTTTTTTAATTAAATAATTGCCTATATTGGAAACATCATGACGCAACAGTTTTTTCAGATGCATTTTTTGTTTTTATGGAATGTCGTTAGCGGTGGACAGTTTTTTTTGGTTTGTTTGTTTTTTGTATAAAGCTGTGAAACTCTTGTCCACAAACGGGTCTCAGTTTTAGAATATGGACTGTTGTGTGATCTCAGAGTTAACCTCCTAAGACGATACTTTTTTATTGTATTGCTTAGGGTCTATACACTGTAAGCCCGGACTTCGTATTTACTAAAATGCTTTAATTACAATGCACTTAAATGATTTCAGTTTTATGATGTTACTATAAAATGTTCAGTATATTCTACTAATTTGCAGACATAGTTGAAAGTACGAAAAAGTTGAAGTTGAATGGAATTAAATCACTAAGTTTTAGTCATGACCACACCTTTTTTATCTTCACATTGCATTGTGGGTATTGGGCCTGTTGTTGAAAATGTGTTCTTTTTCTGTGCAGGGGTTCAGCGGGGTTGTGGTGTTCGTGTTAATTTGGATTTAATGTGTGTATGGCAGTGTTTATTGGCCTTTTTGTGTTTGTTTTTGTATTTTTGTAGAGCTGCACCATGAGTCAGAGCCAGAGGAAGAACAACGGCTTTACTGTTCATCTAAGACTGTTATTGTACAATGAAATCTTAATGTTTTGTCAAATTAAAAGCATTTCCTGTACTGACAAATGACATTGAGCTAACTTCCATTCATGCTACAATATATTACGTTGAATAATTTCAGAACTATATTGGTCAGGAATAGGATTTTGAGTTTGATTATCTTAAAAAAAAGTTGTTTAATCAATGATAAATTAATCTGGCTGCGTTTGAGAAAATTAGTCAGTGTAACCTAAAATGCTGAGCTGAATGGTTGGATAGTGGGGTTGATTTTACAACAGATTTAAAGTACAAATAACTTGTCATTTATTGTTTTCTACTTAATAGTTTAAGTTCAATACTTTTAGCATTAAAGTTGAACCTACTTAAACCAACTGATTAGTCGATCATTACTCAAATCATTTTAGTGCAATCACTTGCCTCAAATTTTTTGAGTAAACTCTACTTATCCGGGCTTACAGTGTAGAGACTGCCCCCATGTGGTTTGGAGAATATTGCTTTTATAACTTTCTTTTTGCACTTTTACAATGTAAGCTCCTTTTATGCATTTAGCTGTCACCGTTCAGCCTGAGCAAACTTGCCTATATCTGTCATTGTTTAACGATATTCTTTCAGTATATTATTACTTTGTAATCCATGTGATGTTTTATTTTGTCGGTCATTTGTCCAGGACAACAGACGGAAATTAGCTTCTCTGCTAAATCTGGTGGAAGCATCTTGTTTTTTGCAAATAATGCCAGTACACTCTGACCTGCAAATAAATAAATAAATAACCCTTTGGAAAGTGAGCTTAAACCATGTGTTCACAAATGTGGACGTTATGCATGAAAGGGTTAAACAGTTTATAAAAAACCTTATAAATCTGATGAATCTGCTGTAATTATTGAAGAAAATGGTTGAATTGTTGAGTCTGTATGACTGTACCGCCATGATCATATTGTTGGGTGTAATTCAGTTACTGCATTATGTATTTGTTGTGTTTTGATGCTAAAATTAGGAAAACATTATTGTTTGATTCTTGTATCAAGTTAGTGACAAAGGTGTAAAAGCACTGAGGGGTAGGATTAAATAAGTTTATACTTCTTCCTACTCCTTTTCGACCATGCAAAATTCAGACTCGTATGTCCTTGAAGATAGATTCTGTCCATTTAAATGTTTTATTTTGTTTTATTTTGCTTTATTTTGTTTCTTTGCATGTTCGAAATAAATAAATAAATCAAATCAACTCCACATGGCTAATTTGCCCACATCAACATGTTAGCAAATATCTGCTAACTCACAATTGTTAAAAGCATGTGCATCAACTTAACTGCATTTTAAACCTAACATATTTTACAAAGCGTCTTGTTTATATTATTGTAAAATGCAGCAGTTTTCTTGTAAATGCAGGTGAACGTAAGTTTTATTACAGTGTTGCCTAAAGTAAAAACCTAATTAACCCCCGTCATATTGTTCAGTGTTTGGCGCTCGCTGTAAAGACACATGATAATGATTCACTTGAAATAAATAACACACAATGCATGTTCTCCCACCCACACTGTCTGATTGACAGACGTTTAGAGCAGCAAGAAATAAAAGGCAACAAACTGAACAAAACCCGACGTCGTACTTAAATGAGTTTAGAGTCGACGAGATATTCCATGAAATGTCCTTGTTTTAAGTTGACATTTGCACGTGTAATGAGATGATATGCTTTAAAGAGGAAAAAGAAGGTGATGTTTCATTCAACACCGACATCAAACGCACAACTCCGAGACAAAATTATCACCTGCACGGAGATGGTGAGAAGAAAAAAAATGAACAGTATGAATCCCAAATGGCAGAATTGTAGCTTTTCTCTGGTGACAAGTGTTGAAAGGTATTTTTCTGCCTTTGAAAATTAAATCTAAAAATGACAACACGTGTTAAAATTAGACAGCAGTGAAGTCCAATCCCCCCCACCCCCACCTGACTAAATTATCTTTACTGTCAATCTGAGAGTTAAAAGTCTGCTTTTAGAGCGGCTGCTGCTTTGATCCGGTACCTACTTATCAAACGTGTGCTCAAAAATCACTAGGAAATCCTTTATGTATTCATGTCGGCGTGGATTCGTGACATGTTATCATTGCTTCTGAATGGATTTCACGTGCCTCGGGGTCCCGTCTTTACATAAACATAGATATGATTTATATCTGCTGACAATTAAATTACACAGGGATGTTTGCGGCGCCGGGTAAATACCTTAAAACCGATGGGGAGAAGCTGCAGGAAGGTGATACTAATGGTACGCTGGCAAGTCCGCAGAGATATCCACTCAATAGGCAATTTAAGAATGGAAGGAGGAGGTTTGACTAAGCAATAAAAGTGGTGGAAACACACAGCACTGAGCAGGCAATTATCTTATTTATAAATCAACAGCAATTCCACTGATGACTTGATCTCAGATTTGATCCAAGGGCAGGTTTTAAAGTCCCAACAAAAAAAAAAAAAGGAAAGAAAAAAAAAAAAAAATCATTGATCTAATTCCCTATATTGGTAATAATCATGAGTCTCCCCTTGGCCTGAACTAATCAGAACGGCATCGATTTGAGTGGACTGGAGGAAGGAGTTGAACACACAACTCAAGGCTGCACGATTTCTCAGATGTGTTTTTTTTTTTTTTTTCTTCCTTTACTCGTCCAGATATAGTGAGTTATAGTTAAAAACTCTGCCGGTCGTTCATCCTCACCACTGTCAGACTGTACAACAACAGTATAACCCTGTCCCATCTGGACTGTCCCACATTTTGAAATTCACTTACTATTTGGTCCCAGAGTTCAAGTACCTTGAACTCTACCTCAGTGAACATGGATGATGTTGTACTGATAAATATGCTGTAATTACACTGGGTTACAAAAAAATGTTTTTTGCAAGTTGTCTAGGTTTTTTCAACTGAATTAGGACCAATAATAGACCTGACCTATAAAGACAAATGGAGGGCCATGTGTAATAACACATTATTTTGCACAGTCTGAATTGCTCTTGCACGTTGTATTACCTTTTTAACATATTTTAATATATTTTTACATCTTCGCACACTTTATTTGCCCTTTGTATATTTATAAATATTATAAATGTATATATAAATATTTACATTTATAATACATTTTTTTTATCTTCCTCTTCATCAAAAAGGTACTGAGCCCTGATTTCGCTGCATTTTATACTGTCTATGATTGCACTGGGTTACAAAAAAATGTTTTTTGCAAGTTGTCCAGGTTTTTTCAACTGAATTCGGACCATTTTGCCCCGCTAAATCCAAAAATGGCATCTGTTTTTCTCAATCAGATCAGGTTTTTTTGCTCATTTGATTTAGAAAAATTTGATCTTCTCACAAAATTGATTACATTTTTGTGACTTTATCCGTTGATTTTTTATGTAGTTCTCACCCAAAACAGGTTTTAAGAGAAAAAAAAAATCATTTGATCACTTGATTCCTGTTAGGTACAATGGTGTATTCACCGCAGATGTAGCAGAATACGTCAGGTTTATTTTTGCAAGATCTTCTAGTCGAAGCCATTTCATTCACCTGTAATATTAAAAAAAACAATCATAAATTGGCAAAAGTAAAATCTTCAGAACTCGTTTATTGCAAGAAATATGAAAGAATTTTGTATCATATGACGTGAAAATGCCCATAAATGTAAGCCAATATGTAGCATAGTTCAGAAAGTTGACCTGATTGAGCAAAATTAATGTGATTTTTGGATTCAGCACACCAAAATTATCCTAAATCAGTGCAAAAAACTTCAACAATAAATTTGCTGTTGACCAGTATTATTGAAGAAAATGGTTGAATTGTTGAGTGTTTGTATGACTGGACTGCCATGATCATATTGTCGGGTGTAATTCAGTTACTGCATTATGTATTTGTTGTGGTTTGATGCTAAGATTAGGAAAATAGTATTGTTTGATTCTTGTATCGAGTTAGTGATAAAGGTGTAAAAGCACTGAGGGGTAGGATTAAATAAGTTTATACTTCTTCGTACTTCTTTTCGACCATGCAATATTCAGACTTGTATGTGTTTGAAGATAGATTCTGTCCATTGAAATGTTTTATTTTGTTTTGTTTTTTTTGTTTTTTTTTTGTTTCTTTGCATGTTCGAAATAAATAAATCAAATAAAATTATACCTCGGGTTAACCATGGACCCAACATTAACATTTAAAAAACACATAAAGTGACTTAATAACACAAAATTTTAAGCAAGTCAGACCTTTTTTGACTATATGCTACTAAGATGATTTTTTTTCACATTGAATAATGTATAACACAGGGGTCAAACATGCAGCCCGGGGACCAAATCTGGCCCACCAAAGGGTCCAGTCCGGCCCTTGGGATGAATTTGTGAAATGCAAAAATTACACTGAAGATATTAATCCTTTTAGTTCAGGTTCCACATTCAGACCAATTCAATCTCAAGTGGGTCAAATCGCTAAAATATTATCATAATAACATATAAATAATGACAACAAATGTTTCTCTTTGTAAATGTAAATATTTTCATGTATTTACACTAAAACAAAGTATAATTACGCAAAAAATGTGAATAACCTGAACAAATATGAACAACCTGGAATGTCTTAAGAGAAGTACGTACAATTTTAACAATGTTCTGCCTGTTACTAAATGTTTTGTGTGTTTGTAGATCCACTGTGATCTGTCAGTTATAATGTACATGTGTAAATGATCAACTGAGGCAGAATATTGTTAACATTACACTTATTTTTTTCCACTTTGTTCATGTTATTCACATTATTTGAAAGGATAGGGTGTAGATGTAAACTTTTTCATAATGTAAATTTACTTTTTTCACTCTTAAACATAGAGAAAAGTTTGAAGTTATTTATATATTATTATGTTATTATTTTACTGGTTCGGCCCAGTTCAGCTCAAATTTAGCTGAATGTGGAACTGAACTAAAATGAGTTCGACACCCCTGCTGTATAACTTCCTGATCACTTGTTTATTTATTCGAATTTGCATTAAAACCAAACAACAACAAAAGAAGAAGAAAAAAAAAACATTAAATTCTGAAAACACTTTCTTTTATAAACTATCCAAACAAAAAATATGTGATTAACCTGAAAAAACTGAAATTTCTTAAGAAAAATAAGTGCAATTTTAACAATATTCTGCCTCAATTTTACATATGGATTATGGATCGGATCTACAGAGACACTAAACACTGACTAACAGGAAGAAAATAGTTAAAATTGTACTTAATTTTCTTTCGACATTTCAGGTTGTTCATATTTCTTCAGGTTATTTACATTTTATTGTTAAAGGATAGTTTGTAAATGTAAATATTTTCATAAGTTAATGTTATTTTTTGCACTAAAACAAAGAAAAAAAAATTGAAGTTGTTGATTCAAGATTTTTTGCTAAATTTAAGATTTTCTTTTGCTAAATTCAATATTTTTTTGCTTTATTCAAGATTTTTTTTGGCTTAATTCAAGATTTTTTTTTTACTTAATTCAAGATTTTTTTTTTTTTTTGCTTAATTCAACATGTTTTCATTAATTAAAGCTTTATTTTATTTTTTTTTTTGCTTACTTCAATTCAAGACAGTGGAATTTTTGACTTTGCAAATTCATCCCACGGGCCAGATTGGTATCTTTGGCGGGCCGCATGTTTGACACCTGTGGTGTAGAAGATGACAGTGTTTCCACGGTAACTACAAAGCCTCTGATTGTCCAAACGGGTCATATCTGATGACTATGAAAAGATGACAAACTGTATTTTACACCAATTATTTCCATGTGTTGATAGGATTCATGGATCAGAGGTTATTTAACCCTTTCATGCACGAATTATGAGAACCTTAATATAAATTTTTTCCCCGAATGTTTTTATTCTTCTTTAGGCATGAAATAAACAATGCGATTAAAAATTTTCTTCTGAAAAATAAATTTAAAAAAATAAAGATAATTTTAAAATTTTAAAAAATACATAAAGAAAAAAAAAAAAAATAAATAATAATAATTCTTATGAATCTTTTTTTCATGAAGTTGCAAAAATGTCCACTCAGCTGGAACACCACACATTTAATTTTTGACGCACAGAAACATGTATTTACTGATAAATTGAGTGAAAACTATGGGGAGGGCTTGTGATTCTGGAGGTTTATCCTCAGGAGAGATCTACATAATGTTACCAATTCATGTCAGAAAAGATATGTAGTGTCTTAAAACTTTCAGATATGTGCGAGAAAAAAACAACAACAACAACGAAAACAACAAAATCCATGAATATAGAAAAGAAAAGCTGTAGAATAGCTGTCCACTGTAGTGACCAGTGTGCATGAAAGGGTTAATATTTTCTATCAGTAGATGCTGTTGGTCTTTGGGTCTTTAAGGGTTAAAAAGACGTGTTAATGCACTGTTAAACCGCTGCGTCTTTAAACACCGCCTCATCTCAGTATAATCATGTACCATATGATCACACATTACTGCTCATATAAAGGAAATGGGGGTGGGGGTGGGGGTGGAGGGGGTAATTGTGTAAATTGTGTAGTGATGTGTCGCTATGACGCATCATCATCATCAGCAGCACCATCATCATCCTCATTAGCATGTTCACTTCTACAGGTGAAGCCAGTGGAAGAACATGAGCTGAGAAGGAAACACCCAAGACAAACAAGAGATCATTAGAGCACATTAAAATCCACATTACGGAGCTTTTACTGCCTCCTCAGCCACAGTGAGTCATCGGCGAGCCTGCAAAGCCGCCGCGCCGTGGCCTAATGGCAGCTCATGTGGACGCCTGCCCACTGATGGCGAGTTTGGCAGCGATCGGGAAAGCTCACAGAGGTGTATGATGTTACTGTATGTGGGCAAATTATCACAGATCTGCAAAAACACAACAACAAAGACGGGCCAAGTGTGTGTGCGCACAAGCGACCCCAGTCATCTTTGCTCAATTTGCAACGTTCTCCGGAGATGTTGCATGCCAGGAAAGGTTGCAACATGTGGGGGAAGAAAAGTTCCACACACGGACAAACACTGGAATAAAGGTCCTCGGAAAGTTTTGGATGGATGTTATAAAAAAAGAAGAAAAAAAAATCCACCTTTTAGACACTTTATGATTCTGACTAAACGATGATGATGCGACTGTTAAAGTGTCGAAAATAATAAAGTTCTTGTACAATCAGGTGGGAAGAAGACTTTTAATCCACATAATGGAACAAATATCTGCATCCTCTGCCTACAGTGTTTGTGTTTTTACCCTTACGAGTCTGTATTTTGGCTGTTTTTTGTTAATACTTTTGATTTCACCTCTATATTTCTCATTTAAAACTGTTTACTTTGCCTTGTTCTGTGTCATTTTTTTCAGTACAAACTCACCTGTGTGACTGTGCAGTTACTGTTTTTATTTCATATGCTGTATTAACACACTGAAGCTAAAATCATACAAAAAAAACAAACAAACCATGAAATCCAAGTAAGACGAAGGTAGATTCTTCACTGCTTCTACACTAAAAACATGTTGAAAGAACCAATTTTATAACTAATAATGAACAAATATATTGAAAACTTCAAAAAAACAATTACAAATTTAGAAAATAATAAAGTTATATATAAGTATTTATATGAAATGGAGGTAATGCCTCAGATGCTTCTTAGAAAAATAATATACAAATATACAAAGAACACTCTGGTGTATAAACCGGTTTCACAACTCCAAAAACTATATACAACTATTACTCAACTATATATCACTATTATACAACTTTACACAAATTTATACAACTATTACACAACTATATACAACTGCAGACAACTGTTACAACTGTATACAGTTGTATACAACTGTAGACAACTATTAGAACTATATACAACTGTATACAGCTATATGCAGCTCTTACAACTATTATAACTGTACACAACTATATGCAACTTTTACAACTATGTGCAACTATTGCAACTAATATAACTGTATACAACTATATGCAACTATTACAACTATGTGCAACTATTACAACTATTATAACTGTATACAACTGTATACAACTATATGCAACTATTACAACTATGTGCAACTATTATAACTGTATACAACTATATGCAACTATTACAACTATGTACAACTATTATAACTGTATAGAACTAGATGCAACTTTCACAACTATTGTGACTGTATGCAACTATATGCAACTTTTACAACTTACAACTGTATACAACTAAATGCAATTATTACAACTATTATAACTATATGCAACTTTTACAACCATGTGCAACTATTACAACTATTATAACTGTATACAACTGTATGCAACTATTACAACTATGTGCAACTATTGCAAATATTATAACTGTATACAACTATATGCAACTATTGCAACTATTATAACTGTAACTGCAACTATTACAACTATGTGCAACTATTACAACTGCATTCAACTGTTAAGATAAAAACATAAAATCTCATAAAAAATTAGATGAAAATGTAACTGAGAAAAATAAGAAACAAGACAGAAGATGTAAAAGCCTGAAATTACATAAAAATATACTACGACGACGGCGATGAAGAAAATGCTGTTAAAGACAAAGTGGGAAATACTTCTGAATAAAACAAATCATAAAGAAGATGAAACAGATCTAGAAAATGCCTATAAGACAGACACCTCATAAAAGTTGTAAAAAAAGGAGAAAATTATGTAAAACGTGGGGGAAAAAAAAGATATATGAATTCCTACTAAGATAAAACAGTGTAAAACCACAGAAAAACTCCATTTAAGGCTTATGAGTGATGTTAATGTTCATTATTTTGATTATTGTTTTTTTTATTTGTTTCAAGCCACAACTGTTCACTTCCATTGCTGAAAACGAGTTAATATCTGTATTTTCAGTCTGTTTTTGTATCTCGAGTGACCAATATGTGACCCTGGACGTGCCTGTTTGAAAGACTTACAGACCCAGAAGCAAAAAGTAAATGCAAGATAAGTAAAAACTAAAAATGAAGGAACCAAAAAAAAAAAAAAAAACCTCAGTAACAGAAGCCATGTCAGATTAAGGGAGAAAATTCTGCTGCAAAATACTGCGAAAAATGTGTTTAAAAACTGACACGAGGCTAAATTAAATGCAACTCCAGTCAAAAAGAAACGCGTCTCCACAGATACCAAACATGTCAGCCTGGATTTTTGCGGCGTTGCATTAAAACAAATGCTATTTAAGTCATGTGGGATATTTCCATCTGATGTAATGATGCGGCTGTAACAGTTGTGGAATCTTTGGTTGGAGTTTTTCAGTAAACGTGAGCATCATGAAAGACTGGAACCACTACATACGGAACATGGATGTCGAGTTGAGTTAAAAACCTACGGGGGGAAAAAGGGCTTTTATTTGCTCGGGGGCTAAATTAAAGTTGAAAATCAGTTTTTTTTTCCTTATATATGGAGTCTAATCCTGCACTGTAACTGGAGACAGTAGGAGTCGGTGGGGCTGTACTTGAATGCATCGCGAGCGCCGTGGCCCCTCGGTGATTTGCCGAGGGTGACTCCAGCGGCGACAATCACAGGATCAGAGAGACTGGGGTGGGGGGATTCCACCGTCGACTCCCCCCCACCACCACCACCACCACCACTACCACCTCCCACCCCCCTCCGTCCATGATAAATGAGTTTGTATTGTCTGTCAGGCCGGCTTCCTGCCAGCCCAGGTCACTGGTTATTAAATTACCACTTGTCACTGTCCTAAATACTGATTGATGGATGAGCACGGCAAATGAAGGACTCCTATGACTTTTGTCCCCCCTCCCCAGTTTCCTCGGCGCTCCTGAAACCCAGACCAGATTGTTATTGACACGTATTGAATGCAGGCTGGTGGCCTCTTTACCCAATTGTTCCATCTCCTACTTTTCTTGTTTGGACCTCAGCACGCACGCTTCAAGGCTGGGAAGCTTTTGGTTTTTTTGTTTTTTGGTTTGTTTTTTTTTATTCGCAAAAACATACAGGGTGGGGAAGCAAAATTTACAATATTTTGAGGCAGGGATTGAAAGACAGTGTATGACCAGTTAGTTTATTGAAAGTCATGAGAATTTATTTGCCACAAGAAAATGTACATAATAGAAAATGTTTTTATTCTATGTGTCCTCCTTCTTTCTCAATAACTGCCTTCACACGCTTCCTGAAACTTGCCCAAGTGTTCCTCAAATATTCGGGTGACAACTTCTCCCATTCTTCTTTAATAGTATCTTCCAGACTTTCTCGTAATAGTTTTGCTCATAGTCATTCTCTTCTTTCCATTCTAAACAGTCTTTATGGACACTCCGACTATTTTTGAAATCTCCTTTGGTGTGACGAGTGCATTCAGCAAATCACACACTCTTTGATGTTTGCTTTCCTGATTACTCATATGGGCAAAAGTTTCTGAAAAGGTATGGATAATAGTGTTAGGTATGATTATGACATCAATATATGTTTGGTTTCAAAACAACTGACGTCGTGCCTGCTGAGAAAAAACAACTAAATGTTCATTGTAAATTTTGCTTCCCCACCCTGTATGTATGTATATATATATATATATATATATATATATATATATATATATATATATATATATATATATATATATATATATATTTATTTATTTATTTATTTATATATTTATTTAATTATTTAATTATTTATTTATTATTTTTTTTTAAACGAGCCTATAATCACTGTTTATTGAAATATTGAAATAAATGCTCACGTTTAGCTCATAGTCATGCTTATTTACATCCTGCTGAAATCCAGGAAAGTATAAGTTTGGGCTTTTTTTCCATTAAAGAATTGCCAACAGTTTTTCCAGATGCATCTTTTTTTTTTTTTTTTTTTTCGTAAAGCCGTGAAACTCTTGTCCCCTACAGATGACAAAAATGCATCGCTGGGTCTCAGGAGGTTATAGCATATTGTTCCTATCGGGCGGAAATCTCTTAAATCCATTTTTGGTCTTTTTTGTCATAAAATGCTTCAATTCAGGGCTCCTACAAGTTAAATGTAAGACATTTTACGACAACTTCGAACAGAATTGAATGCATATTTCACAGCCATACTGACAAAAATTCCTATCTCCTAGAATTTAGGGAAACATTTATAATTTATCTAGCAGAGATTAAATAGTACATACATACTGAACACAGAACTGAACGTTCTATGATCATTTCTAACTGGGGGATGCAAACTTGGCGATAATTGGTACCGATTGGAACTAAGAAAAATTTTAGTTTCTTTGCAGCTTGGACATTTTCCAGACACATTTAAACACAACACAGCAAACCAGTGTTGGTTTTTTTGTCATAAAATGCTTCAATTCAGGGTTCCTACAGGTTAAATTAAAGACGACTTCGAACAGAATTGAATGCTTATTTCACAGCCATACTGACAAAAATTCCTGTCTCCTAGAATTTAGGGAAACATTTATAATTTATCTAGCAGAGATTAAATATTACATACATACTGAACACAGAACTGAATGTTCTATGATCATTTCTAACTGGGGGATGCAAACTTGGCGATAATTGGTACCTATTTTCATTATAAATTGTCGGATTGGAACTAAGAAAAATGTCAGTTTCTTTGCAGCTTGGACATTTTCCAGCGACATTTAAACACAACACAGAAAACCAGTTCATGGCAACATAACTAAAGACCTACCATATCAAATTTAAAACCTTTTAAAGACTGTTTTTAAGGTATTAAATGCAGATTTGTACATTCAAGACTTTTAAGACTGTTCAAGACCCCGCAGGAACCCTGTCTATTGGTCAGTCTTCACGTTGGCCTGACTGTTTTAGAAATATTTAGCCAATGAAAAGATTTGAAAACAGCCTGTGACTACATCTATTAAATCCATTCATTCATTTAGAATATCCATGGTTTTTCCAGTTTCCTGAAAAATAACCGTTTTGGACATAAGAGGTTTCCACCCGACAACGATGACATTTAAAACACGTCAAAGTGCTGTACAAAGTTGTGGCTAAAAATGTGATAATTTATACAATAATATGTACGTTAAAACTAGTAAAAATAAGAATAAATATAAGATGTACTAAAACTGATAAAACATACACAACAGGATAAATCACATCTGACACACAACCACAAAATAAAACAAATGAAACTCACACTTGTATTAATAAACAGAAATTACAAATATAATCAAACCAAAGATTCTATAAATGCTAAATATCATATCGTTAGCCTCATAGCATAATTACTTAAGTCATATTTTTGGCCAAGTTGTGATATCTGCGTAACTTTACTCTCCTATGGCTATGATCTGAAAAAAATGACTTGAGGCTAGAAATTTCTCGATTTCCGTATTTTGGTTGTTTTCGCTAACGTCTGGTTGTATTTGACCAGTAAAAACAACACTAGGATCATTTACAACAGTTACGATAAAGGGTTAAATACCTCCAACATGAACCAACACTTAACCACAGCTGCACCAATGGAGTGTCTGTGATTGGCTGCTTAGCAAAGGGGGCGGTGACTCTGGAGGTCAATTCCAAACACGAACAAAGTAATATTACTATGAAAATATTTCGAAACTAAGAGAAGTGAAATTTTAACTATATTCTGCCGCAGTTTATCATTTACACACGTGCGTTATAACTTACAGATCACAGCGGTCCTACAAACACACAAAACATTTAATAACAGGCAGAATATTGCTAAAATTCCACTTATTTTCTTAAGACGTCACATGTTTTTCATACTTGTTCAGGCTATTTACATTTTTTTGTGTAAGGATAGTTTGTAAATGTCAACATTTTCATGTAATTTGACTTTTTTTACACGAAAATAAAGAGAACATGTTGGAGTTGTAATTATTTATCGGTTATTATAATAGTATTTTACTGATCTGACCCACTTGAGATCAAATTGGGCTGAATGTGGAACCTGAATTAACATAATTATTACGATCTTCAACATAATTTTTACAATCACAAATTCATCCCCCAGGCTGGATCGGACCCTTTGGCGGGCCAGTTTTAGCCCACAGGCCGTATGTTTGACACCCATGTTTGACATATTTATTACACTGGGTTACAAAAAAAATGTTTTCTGCAAGTTGTCTAGGTTTTTTCAACTGAATTCGGACCATTTTGCACCGCTAAATCCAAAAATGACATCTGTTTTTCTCAATCAGGTCAGGTTTTTTTGCTCATTTGATTTTGAAAAATTGGATCTTCTCACAAAATTGATTACATTTTTGTGACTTTATCAGTTGATTTTTTTATATAGTTCTCACCCAAAATAGGTTTTAAGAGAAAAAAATCATTTTCTAACAGGATTCCTGTTAGGTACAATGGTGTATTCACCGCAGATGTAGCAGAATACATCAGGCTTATTTTTGCAAGATCTTCTAGTCGAAGCCATTTCATTCACCTGTAATATTAAAAAAACCATTAATCATAAATTGGCAAAAGTAAAATCTTCAGAACTCATTTATTGCAAGAAATATGAAAGAATTTTTGTATCATATGATGTGAAAATGCCCATAAATGTAAGCAAAAATGTTAAAAAGCCAATATGTAGTATAGTTCAGAAAGTTGACCTGATTGAGCAAAATTAATGTGATTTTTGGATTCAGCACACCAAAATTATTCTAAATCAGCTCAAAAAACTGAAACAATAAATTAGTTGTTGACCAGTGTTATTTATAGTCACATACAGTCACAGAAAAAAAATTATTAGACCACCCTTGTTTTCTTCAATTTCTTGTTCATTTTAATGCCTGGTACAACTAAAGGTACATTTGTTTGGACAAATATAATGATACCAACAAAAACAGCTCACAGTAGTTTAATTTCAGAGCTGATATCTATCTATTTTCCATGTTTTAACCAAAATCACTTCAGTTCTTACATCAATATCTATTTTAGGCATTCCATGTTTTCTTTTCCGTCTGTTTTAGTCACATGATACACACAGGAGTTAGTACTTGATTGTATAACCATTGTTTTTGATGACTTTTGACGGTCTAATCATTTTTTCCGTGACTATTTGTGCATGATGTTGATGTGAAATGTGATGGAATGTGTTTATCTGTGAACTGACTCTTCAGCTGTATCAGTGCATCCTTAGCTTCGAGCCTGGATGTTGCGCTGGTGTGTAGTCATGTGACATGTGCGTGTGTGTGTGTGTGTGTCTCAGGGGTGTGCTCAGGGTTAGGGGCATTGATGAGTCTGTGGCTGACATTTGAGTGTGATTGAGGGGGGAGTACAGATACTAAATCACGGCATTGTTCTGCTGTCGCCGTGTCCTGTCGTTACCACACTTTACCGACTAACCCCACGTCCTAATAGGATAATAAGTAATTAAACGGCAGCGCGGAAACTTGGCTCTTTGATAAAAAATAAAGCCGGAGGTGCTGCGACGGAAAACCAAGAAAAAGTTTGAACACAAAGATTGCCAAAAAAACAGAAAAGTAGCGGTTGAAAATGATTAACTGAGCCTTTATTCAGTAGTCACAAAGAAGACTTTTTGGCTGCGAAGCCTTCATCAGCCTCATGAAGAAGTACTGGCTATGTTTTTTTCAATCATTTTTAACTATGCCACATTTGTGTCTAATGATAAGGTAAATGAAAGGATATTTCAAAGAGAACTAGCCCTCCCTGAGTACTTTTTTTTCTTCTTTCAAAGACTGGACAAACTGGAGCAGTTTGGAAAAAGACCGCAGGCGTGCCGAATGATTGTCAGCCATGCAAATAATCACTTACTTACACTCAGTGAGTTTGCTTCGGATAAGGCAAATTACCATTTGAAAATGAGCTCAAAAACACTCTGGGCGAAAAGCTTGCATCATGATTCTCAGTTATATTATCAGGGATACATAACCGCTCACACACACCACCGCACACACACACACAAGTGCTGACAAACATGCACAAATCCACTCGTCGGTGGAACCTCTGAACTGGCTGCAGGGATATCATATGAACGCTCTGATCTGATGGAGGCTTTGACTTATTGCTGCATCCAGCTGAAATTGGTTTTCAGCCAGTCAGAAACTGCTCCGGCTTTATTTTCTGGATGCTGGTCTTTTGATTGTTTAATGGCCTTTCTGCTAAAATTATGTGTTTGTGGTTTTTTGTTTTTTTTTTTTTTTTCACTGTGACAGATCAAAATGGATAGAAGTAACAATGATGAAAACCCAAACTTATATATAGTACATTTGGGATGGAAAATACGTCTCAAATCAGCATCCACCGAAAACATTGGCTACATACATCAAATAAGTACCGTAAATGCAGGATACGTGTAGTTCCACATCATACAGCTTTGTACCATCAATCGCGCCGTCAGTGTGCGAGTACAGTAGCCAGGATGTGCCAATGTTGGAGGCGAATGTAATGAAACCGCTCCCGGAAAATGAGTTTTTGGAGAGACATCATCACTTGATTGTGTTAATGTACATCAAGATACAAATTTTAAGTTTGCATTCTGTGCCATCGCAGTCTGGAACAAGGGGATGGAGCTGGAAAAGAGCAAGGGCTGATGGGTAAAACAGTTGTCACTATATGTTTCATACTAGTAATTTAAGTAATAATTAATATAAATTTCATCTTTGTAGTTACATGAATGTTGCTTTTGGGTTAGAAAACAGGCTAATATGCTAACAGTTGCTAGCATACAACAGCTAACATTACCCAGTAAAGTACAGTTTGCAATTAATGATTAATTTAGAGCAGGGGTGTCAAACATATGGCCCGTGGCCCAAAACCGGACCACCAAAGGGTTGAATGCGAACATCAAACTGACTTTACTTCAGTGGTCACATTCAACCCATAAGGTTGAAATAATTTAGTTTTCACTCCTTTTTTATTGTAATTTCTATACATCAGTAATGACCTTTGACCCAGTGCGATGATTACAAAGCGAGTCCCAGTTACACTATATCAAGAATAAATCACTGTCACAATAATTTCATGAGAAGAGGTTTAAGAATTTTATTATTATAACTTTATGGCAACGGTGTAATAGCAAAATAACTCAAAATGCTCTCCTAGGTTTAATAATTGTATATTTACTATCCTTTCATGAAAAATATGAACAAACTGAAATGTCTTAAGAAATATAGGTGCTATTTTAACAATATTCTGCCTGTTATTAAATGCATTTCTAGATTCACTGTGATCTGTAAGTTGTACTGTACATATGTAAATGATAAAGACATTAAGACATATCTGTAAATAATGACAAGTCCAATTTTTTCGTTGTTTTAGTGCAAACAAATGAAAATTCAATTACAAAAACTAATTCTGTAAAGTCCTGTGAGGCAACCTTGTTGTGATATAGGGCTCTGCAAATAAAATTTAATTGAAAATGTTCACATTTATAAACTATCCTTTAAAAAAAATGTGAATAACTTGAAAATTAAGTACAATTTTAAGAGTATAATACTTCTACTTATCATTTACATATGTGCATTGTAACATACTGTACAGATCACAGTGGATCTACAAATACACAAAAAATTTAATAATAAGCAGAATATTGGTAACATTTTGAAAATAGGAGTTTGGAACTAAAATGATTTCAACACCCTGGACAAATAATATCTTCGGTGTAATTTTTGCACAACCAGCTCGACTCTTCGGCGGGCCAGTTTTGGCCCACGGGCCGTATGTTTGACACCCCTGAACTAGAGTGTCCAAATAAAGACATCAGAATTACTTTTTTTAAATGGAAATCAGTGTTGTTTGTAGCCAGCATCGAGGCTCTTGATGGTAATTACATTTTTAAGATACTTGGCTTCCGTTTCAAGCTGCAGTTGTTACACTTTGGCAACAAAACATGACAATATAATACCACTGATGGGCAGATTTTCATAGATAAATCTGTTACGGTAAACTGATATGCCATTATATGTTATAATTTAGATAATATTAGCTAAAATATTGCCTCTATATACCTTAAAGGAGTGATTTTTGCATTTTTAAAAGGAATTATACATTTTCAAACATTTCTCTGTGGTCTACATAAACTGTAAATGCTCTGCTTGGGTTGGAATTCTTCATTAATTCAACTCCACAGCTCCATCTTCAACCCTATTTCTGAGTAACGACACCAGAAAGGTGGTTTTGAGCACTGGCCCTTTAAATGCAAATGAGCTACTTCATGCCCCGCCCCCTCCAGGTTGTTAGCTATGATTCTCTGTCCCTTTCATCCAACAACTGAACATTTTAGGTAATCAGTTTGAAGTTTGGACATATTTTCAGTTTTTATTACAACCACTGCTGCTGATAATTATGTCGTACTCGGAGAAATGTTTATCGTCGTAATTAGTTATAGATGTAACAAATTAAGAAGGAATAAAAACAGGTTCTAGAAATCTACTCGATTTTTGCCGGAATGAATATAAAGATAGCTTTGCAGCACCTGGAGGGTTCCAATTCAAACTTTATTAACTATTAGGGTCCAAATACACAAATAAATGAACCAACGACTAATTAAAGTGGGTTTAGCAAAATATGACCCCTTGAAATAACAAAATTAGTCACCACAGGACACATGGGACAGACTCAAACCTGAATAATGATGCTTTAGTCATTCATATTGTGTCAAAGTCAGACGGATCATGGCCAGTCGACAGGCGTTCATGCTAAATAACGTTGACTCTCTCCTATAGTATGGCTGGAGGCTTAATGGACTCACAGGTACATGTTAGAGTCAGTGTGTCCTTTGGACTGACAGCGTTTCAGGATGAATAGCCAGGTTATAAAAAGCCCTTTAAGCCCATCTCATCCCTTTAGTTGCTGAGTCCATGGTTGAATTCAGAGCTACTGTCAACAATATGAAGTTCCCAGCCAGGATTGGGAGGTGAGCAAAGTTAAGCTACAGTGCCAAACTAATGCCAGTTTGATTAAATGCTCAGGATACAAACAGCAGGGGTTTCTGATCCCTTCACTTTCTCAGTTCGAGCCTACAGAGCTCCTCATATTGTGTTGCTCCTTTTCTGACCCTCTTCAGGAGAAGCCCATCTATTATATCATTACAAACACCTACGTACAATGCGTTTTAATCACCAAAAATACAGTGGGTGTGAATACTTTAAGGACTGATGTCATTTTTGGGTGTTTTTTTTTTTTTTTTTTTTTTTGTTTTCCCCCCCTGATGCTGGCTTTTATTTTCAGCAGATGCGTGGCAGAGAATGAACATTTGTTTACATCCCCAGATACATTAAGTGTTTATTTGATAGCAAACACAATCCAAATTGTCACTTAGTGATGCCAGCTCCAAGTCCAATAAGCCACGGGTCTTTAAAAGTCACAAAGTGCTGCCATGTTTAACAGGGTTAAATACACAAACAAAGATGGATTGAATGTGTAATTTGGAGCATTCAAATTTGGTGGGAGAGAGAAGAGGAAGAAGAAGAAGAAGAAGAAGAAGAAGAGGGAGGAGGAGGAAAGAAAAAAAACAACAATATTTCTCGGGGAGTATGCCTTGCTGCATATTAATTCTTATCGTGGTGATGAATAATCATGCTTCTTATGAGGAAGAGTCGGTAGAATACAGCAGCACTTTGAGCTGTCATAATTAACAGACTCACTCAACAATGGGCACATTCTCAAAGAGACTTCTTATTAACACAGACATAATGGGCAAAGTGCATATTTAAATGGGTATTTAGAGTGGAAGGGATCAAAACTACCAATGAAAACCCAGTTTTATGGTCGACATGTTTCATTGTTTCAGCGTCAAATGAATGCCAGCCGACAGCCCAGGCCCGGGCCATACTGTACGGCTGCCCCGAGGTGTCAAAAAGCTTGGGCGTGACACTGTCATTACCCACAGGGACCGTGCACACCTCATTAGCGACATAGTATCTGTTGGCCACCCATGGGCGAGATTCAGTCCCTCGGTGGGTTAAAAAGATCACATTTAAATCTGTGGCGAGATGGGAAAATGGCTCGCTGATGACCATTTATCTATCAGCGATATACAATTATTTCCAGGCTGCTTGAATTTCTGATCTCATCTTATAAGGAATTCGTTGAGATTTCCACCCCAAAATGACACGTTACTTAAATACGTCTTTAACTCTTTAACAACCGCAATTTCACCAGTGCTTCATTTCAAATTACTGAACCTTCTGCGCTATCCAACACTATATGTAACTTTACGGTAGCAAAGCATATAAAGGTAGAAAGACACTGTTTCAGAGACTTCCACACGGGCTATAAAGCAGGGGTGTCAAACTCATTTTAGTTCAGTTCCACATTCGGCTAAATTTCATCTGAAGTGGGCCGAACCAGTAAAATAATAGCATAATAATATAGAAATAAGGTCAACTCCAAAGTTTTCTTTATGTTTCAGAGCAAAAAAAGTAAATTTACATTATGAAAGGGTTTACATCTGCAAACTATCTTTTCAAAAGATGTGAATAACTTGAACAAACTGAAAAAATAAGTGTAATTATAACAATATTATGCCTCAGTTTATCATTTACACATGTACATTATAATTTACAGATCATAGTGGATCTACAAATACATAAAACATTTAGTAACAGGCAGAATCTTGTTAAAATTGTACTTACTTCTCTTTCAGGTTTCATGTTCATATTTGTTCAGGTTACTCACACTTTTTGCGAAATTATGCTTTGTTTTCGTGTAAATACATGAAAATATTTACATTCACAAAGAGAAAAATTTGGAGTTGTCATTATTTATATGTTACTATGATAGTATGACTGGATGACTGCTCCTGCCCATTTGGGATTGAATTGGTTTGAATGTGGAACCTGAAATGAAAGGATTGTTAATATCTTAGTGTAATTTTTGCATTTCACAAACTCATCCCAAGGGCCGGACTGGACCCTTTGGCGGGCCAGATTTGGCCCCCGGGCCGCATGTTTGACACCTGTGCTATAAAGCAACTGGAAACTAAAAAAAAAAAGAGGGAAACCATAATATGGATACTGAATATTCATGTTTGAGTAGATGTAAAGTAGGTGAAACTTTATTTATGCAATCTCAAAAACATTCATTATGGACATTTATAGCTGTTTCTGATTATAAATATGCTAAAAATTTCAACTTAAACACACTGTTTTAAGTATTTATTATGTATAATAATGATAATTAATGGCCAGATATTGAAAGGTAAGTTCTTCATGAAAAAGTTGCAAAAGAAGTGGCAAAAAGACATTTTCTGACACTTTTACTGCAAAGAAAACATGAAGACACCTAGGCGGCCTATCTTAAAAGGGTAGGATTCAATGCATGCAGACTGCTTTGGTTTTACACACCCTGGTTTTGACACGTCAATCTCTCACAACACTGACTTTTATCCAATTGCTATAGAGCGTCTTTCCAGAAACGGTGTCCTGGTTATTCTGGATGTTCCACTGACCTCACTGTGAACACTACTTTTAGTAAAACTACTTTCTAGACACGACTGCAACATTTTTTTCTACTAGACGGGTCTGAGGAAGTGAATTTCTGATTGTATTTTGTTCGAAAATCAGAAATGTTTTTTTTTTTTTTTTTTAGGGCTGTCACAATCATGACATTTTCAGGCAAAGATTCATTGTCATATAAATAATTGCCTTTTTTATGTGCTTGTCTCTTTGGTTTTTATTAGCAGCAGCCTAAATAGAACAACCACGAAACACTGGAGCAAGTAAATGACACAATAAACTGCACAGAACACAAAAAATCAACTGAAATGCTACTGAAATATACAGTGTTGGAAAAAAGACTTGTTCACCCTGTACATTTGTGATTGAACTGTACCAAGTATTGTTACATTCTCCGAACCCACATGCTCCCTTCTGCACATGCTCAGTTCAATCAAGGTCAAAACTGGATGTTTCAGCAGACAATGAAACACATCCAGGACATGTCGAAACTGACAATAATTTAGTTTGGTTAGCAATTGAGAAGCAATCGAAAATAAAAATTTGGTTAATTTTCTTGTTAGCAATAAACAAAAAACAGTTTTGCACATTTGTGTCCATTTGATGCAGCCACACGTTTTGGAAACACAAGGATTTTTTTTTTTTTGCAAATGTTTCATGATATTTGAAATAAAATGTACAAAAAAAAATTAAGGGTGTCTGAAAACTTTTTTTTGTACTACTGCATAAATAAATTGCTAACATTAGCAGCAACTGACATGATGCTTTAGGTATGAAGCAAATTGAAATTCAGTGCTTTATGATAAAGATGTGATGATGCTAATTATCAACTTGTTAAATTACAGCCAAAGAAAGATGCAACAAAGTGACATCATGAAAAGGAACGTGAGAAAAAGATGAAAAATTTCATACGGGATCAAATGGAATCAAAAAATTTTAGAAACATCAATGGCTCTCAACAGTCAAACTTAGATCCCATCAGTTGGTGAAATGCAAGTAAAATAAAAAAAAAAATGGTGCCATTTTGCTCTTAAACACGAACATTCATTGTGGTGTAACTCAGGTATAACTTCCTAGTCGCGCAGTGTTTGAGAACTCTTGCGTCATTGGTCATAAATTCAAAGTGGGCGTGGTCAATGTGCAAAAGCGGAAAACCTCTACCAGAGTTTCTCGTGAAGTATGAAATGTCCCGGTCTGAACAAACTCTGTTCTTGCCACATCGAGAAGACGACCAAATTTTTCTGTTCTCACAGACTTTCAACTTCCTGTTCAAGGTGCCCTTGAGCAGAGCATCCTTCCTACCTCTGATTTTCTTTTGCAAATATTGGCCGAACCAGAAGACAATGGATTAGCTCAGGTAACTCAAATGATAAACACGCCAACGGAGAGAAGAAAGAAGTTCCGTATCGTTGGCGTTGGACGGTTCAGGTCCGTAATTCAAAAATGAGTCCTGAATTCCAGCTGAATAGCCCGTTCCACAGTGTGCCTGTCAAGGGTGATTACAAGCTTAGCAAGAAAAATGAGATACTGGTTGACCTATTTCTGAACACTTTGTTTCGTGCCACCCCCCAATCTTCCCTTCCTCCACTCCCGTCCTTTTTTTCTACCCAAGTTTGTCCGTTCCTTTCATGTTTTTTATCTCGGTGTCTTCAGTCCACCGTAGAGGTCGGGTCATAGGCCACTTTCAGAGCGTGATCAACCTGCCAACAAAGGCCTCGACTGTTGGAGATCTGTCGCCCGATGCCAAACTTTCACCTTAACCCCCACCTCTGCGGGGGCCCTCTGAGAAGAAAACCCCCGCAGGGATGCTTCAATGGGGGCCTGTGAGTGCTCGGGGTCTGTCCAAGCACTAAAGTTTGGATCCTGTCATGAGGAGAGTCACACTGGGAACTCATCAGGAAGAAAAAGGTGGCAAAGAAAAGAGGCGACGCACCTCTGCTTTGGCCTGGCGGACAAAAGACGACGCCGCAAACCTTCATGGTCACCGTTTCTCACCGTCGTCCGATGACGTGCGGCCTCGTTTGGTTGTCAGGGATTATTTGGCAAAAGCGGTGAAATGCAGCTCCGGCAGCTTTTTGATTGTTTCAAACAGATTTTCAATCGTCTAATAAAAAAAAAAAGTGCTTAATTGAAACAATACGCTATGAAATGAGATGAAAGAGTATTAGTTTCTTAGTGCCACTGATGTCCTGAAAATCCTGTGTGGTGAGTTTTGTAGATAAGAGCTGAAGAAACGCAAGCTGGCGGCGGCGGCAAGCGCTTTGCAAAGCAACATGGGAGACCAGGGTTTGGTCTTAAGAAGAAGTAAGTAGAGTTTGTTATTTCACCGCCTTTGACTAAGGTCATACCAAATTAACAGACGAGTGACTGAATAAAAATAGCATACCATTAATTCTTTTTTTTTTTTTTTTTCTGTCTCTGCTCATAAATCTTAAAGGTTGACCTGATTTTTAATGTTAAACTATGTGGAGAAATTAAAAAGGAGGGAGGAAAAAAAAAAGGGGGGAAAACATTCAAATAAGCAGCACGGACTAATTTTAACCATGTCGCCAGCTCAGGTTTCATGTGGGATCTGCGTAAACTAAAAATACTTTTGGTCTTTTGTGTGTATATTTTTTGGAATGGGGAGGGGGGGGGGGGGGGGGGGGGGGGGGGGGGGTTTAAAACCTCACAGAAACAATGCTCAGTCGCATTAGAGGCGGACATTTTCAATTAGGCTGGCAGAGATTTTGAAACTTTATGGTCAAGCGTCGCTGAGAATTATAATCAATTTTCAGGTGATAAAAACATAAACAGTAGAGGGGGGGGTATGTGGGGGTGGGTGTGTGTGTGTGTGTGTGCGTATGTGGGGGGGGGGGGGGGTGAGCTATTTAATTGCCACCACATTCGTTTAACAAGCTTAGCTCTTGTCTCAGCACTGTGCACCACACTCAGCATTCAAATAGATCCTAATTATTTCTTGTTGAAGGTCTTAAGATTGTCAACTCTTGTGTTGGCCGATGATAAAACATGGCTCTTTCAAACTTAATCATTACAAGTACATTCGACGAGCGTAAATGGCTCAGAGGTTAGAGCTGCATTAACTCTCGTGTCCATTTTGGTTGAATGGCCTGGCATCCGCAAAAGCAGATTACATCCTCAAATCAAACCCTAACTGATGATCGCGCTCCTAAACAGTCAATTATGGAATGTTTACTGTGGCGTTATTTGTCTCTGTTTGCTTGATAACATGCTAGACTGACTTTAGATTGACAAGGATTTATGGCAGCAAACGAACGGAGTAAAAGCCAATCACGTAAACACCAATTACAAGTCCGCTGAGGAGAATTAAAGCGGCTGAATTGGAGTTTTTTTTTTTTTTTCTTTTCTTTTTTTTTATTTTATTCCTTTCGCTTTGCCTTTTTTGCTAAAAACAGACGAAAAGAAGGCGAGATACCGAATGTTTAATGAGGAGAAGGGATGATGGGCAGTGCTCACATCTTAATATGCAAATCAGCCATCTCTGAAATAGTGTCTGATGCACTTCTATGAATGAAGACCACCACCGCCGCTAAATTATTATGATAATTGAGCAGTTTTTGGGGGTAAGAGTGAAACTTGTTGATAGAAGACTTTTTTTTTTCCTTCAAGTAATACGCGAAAATTAGAAGTCTGCAATCATTGCATTGACAACATATTGACAAAGATGACACGCTCTGAACACAGGTCAGATAATACGCAGAAGAATCGCAAAAAAAAAAAAAAAAAACGAAATGTGACGACTTGACTGATCAGCTGTTTTTTTTTAGTTTTACGGTACATTCTGGTCCAGGTATATATCTACAAAAACAACATAAAACTGAAAACAATATCCATTTTTTGATTAATTTCAGACCATTTTAAACAAAACCCCAAACCATAGCTTCTGCTTCACATTTTACTAATATCATATTCAGGCCATATGACATCAATAAAGTCAGAAATATGCTCCAGTGTTTATTGGTTGATGATATTTTCCACAGAAAAACAACAGAATGTAGTTGAATGTTGTTTGCACAGGAAGTCATTTTAGTATGATTTCTGATGGATAAATTGATCAACCACAACCTTAAAAAAAAAACAAAAAAAACATAACACTTAAAAACCCTCAACCTTTAGTCCACGTTGAAGTTTTTGCACATACGGATGGACAGACTGACGAGGGCAAAAAAAAAAAGGTTAGGGTGTTCCAATTCATCTTATAATTGATTCATTTCCTTTACATGCTTCATATTAATGCAGTAAAATCAATTATTTCCAACCAAACACATTTCTTTTCAGTTTTTCCATTGTAAATATGTGATGACTTATGAATTATATGTATTTTCATGTATTTAAAATGCAAATATTAGGAATATGTTAATGATGCTCAAGACACAAAGCATAAATAATAGTATAAATTCAGTGATTTCAGGTTTGCAGGTGCACAAATGGTCACTGACAGATTTTTTTTTTTTTAAATGCATGGTTTGAGAACGTTATATGTGAATACATGTGTGGGTATATATGTGATTTCTTGTTATTTCAAATTATTAATGAATATTTAGCACAGCAAAGTTACTTTACAAGGGTTTCTGCAGGTATCAACAAATCTAATTTAATGATTTTAATGCCACTTTAACAAATTTAATGCCCATATCCAACTGCAGATACAGTTTTATATATTTTCAACATTAACAGGCTTTAACCAGGTTCTGAATAGTTCCCATTTTTCTGACATTTACTAATATTCCCTCCACTCTTTTGCTACCACATGATCCCGCTCACCGCACGTTGCATTCCAAGCACTGGCCATTAAAAGCTTCCACCTGTCAATCATCACACTTTACTTGTGATCAAAATTAAACGTTTATATAATCAAAATAAACTGTGAATAACAATGCTTTTTTCCATCAAGAGTATTTAATTTTTTAATGCCTCTGGACATTGAATTTAATGCTTTTTAATGCCATTTAAGGCCTTAATTTTCACAAAATCTATTTAACTACTTTTAATGCTTTATTATGACCCTGTATAAACCCTGTTTACTGCAGTATTTTCTTAATAATGTACTGAATATGCATACATTTGGGCCAATAATTAATAAATAGTAGTAATTCATTAAATGTGTTTTGGGGACAAATGAGATAATCATATATTGAAATAGATGACTGTGTGATGTTTAAGCGACACCAATCTCATCCCAAACTCAAATGCATTCCCCTACCTACATCAAATTGAAAATAAAATATCGTTTCAGTCGGCGTATCCCATCTCGTATGTGGATGAATCATGAGAACCCAATATAAGTTTTGCCCAAAATCTTTTCAAAACAATCAAACACAATGGAAAAAAATATGTATTTGGGAGAAAAGTTCACCTAAAACAAAACAATGTTGTTTGTGTTCCTCAGTTTTCCATTAATCATTTCAAGACCTCTTTAGAAGTCGAGTTGTGTTTTGTGACCCATTTGAGGGGAGCCAATAGTTTAGTTAATATGGTCTAATATAAACAGTTTGTTCCTTCCCCGTTCGTTCTTTTGTAACTGTTGATATTTTCGACCCTAGGAGGACTAGAAACCACATCAGAACGTCGCTGAGGTCCTATAAATTATATTATATTAGACTAAAGCAATGCACCGGGACTGGAGACATGGATATTGTCTCTGAATGATCATAAATGCAAACGTTTCAATGACACATTTTAGGGGTTCGAGTTACATTTAAGCCACGTTTAGTTTAGTCACATGTGAAACACAAACTACACACACCCTACCTCAGTGTAATGTGTAATAACTACTCAAATATGTGTGTTTACATCATATATTTGCACTTTTTTTTTTTTTTAAATACTACTTTTAGATTTTCTTACCTTGCCATATAGTACATCTCTAATTAGCACATACCTCTATTGCAAATCATTTCTATACATGCATCTTTTTTCTTCTGATAACATATGTCTGTATTTTATTGTGTTGTATATAGTTGTATAGTTCACTGTCACTGGCAGAAACCACCTGTAATTTCATTGCAAAGCCTGTTCTATTGTATCCTGTTGTATTGTAATCCATTCTACTCGACTCAATTCTACTCTATTCTGTTCTGGTCTGTTCTATTCTTGTCTTGTTCTGTTCTATTCCATTCGACTCCATTCTTTTGCAATCCATTCTACTCTATTCTAATCAGTTCTACTCTATTTTATTCTGCTCTATTCTATTCCATTCTACTCTCTTCTATTCTACTCTGTTCTATCCTAATCTAATCTTATCCATTCTACTCTAGTCTATTCTAATCTATCCTATATTTTCATCTACTCTATCCTATTGTAATCTATTCTATTCTACTCTATTCTATTCTATCCTAATCTAATCTATTCTTATCCATTCTACTCTATTCTAATCTAATCTATATTTTATTCTACTCTATTCTAATCTATTATATTCTATCCTAATCTAATCTACTCTATTCTATATTTTATTCTACTCAATTCTATTCTCATCTATCCTAATCTAATCTACTCTATTCAAATCTAATCTATTCTATATTTTATTCTACTCAATTCTATTCTACTCTATTCTATCCTAAACTAATCTACTCTATTCTATATTTTATTCTACTCTATTCGATTATATTCTATCCTAATCTAATCTACTCTATTCTATTTGTATTCTACTCGATTCTATTCTCAGCTATCCTAATCTAATCTACTCTATTCAAATCTAATCTATTCTATATTTTATTCAACTCAATTCTATTCTAATCTACTCTATTCTATCCTAATCTAATCTAATCTACTCTATTCTAATCTAAGATACTCTATTCTAATCTAATCTAGTCTACTCTATTCTATATTTTATTCTACTCTATTCTATTCTAATGTACTCTATCCTAATCTATTCTAATCTATTCTATATTTTATTCTACTCGGTTCTATTCTAATCTACTCTATTCTAATTACTCTATCCTAATCTAATCTAGTCTACTCTATCCTAATCTAATCTACTCTATTCTATATTTTATTCTACTCGGTTCTATTTTAATCTACTCTATCCTAATCTAATCTAGTCTACTCTATCCTAATCTAATCTACTCTACTCTATCCTAATCTAATCTACTCTATTATATTCTATCCTACCCTATTCTAACCTAATCTATTCTAATTTATTCTATTCTATTCCATTCTACTATACTCTAATCTATTCTATTCTGATCTATTCTGTATTTTATTCTACTCCATTCTATCCTAATTTATTCTATTTAATTCTATTCTGTTCTACTCTACTATAACCTCAAGTAGAAACTGCATTAAAAAAGTCGCTGTTGAAAAGTTAAATGATTCGAACAGAGTCCAGTTGCATGGATCATATTATCTGAAATGTGCAGCTCTCATGGACGTCAACAGGACCGACTTCAAAGTGGTGTTCAATGTACATGTGAAGCACTTTTAACAAGGTGGTAAAGGGACTGAGCATCAGATAAAAACACAAGATGTCAAACAATCACAAACAGTAAATCCTTCAACTGTTTCCCCTGTGTGTAATCACAGTGTAATTTGCTCTGCAGCTTTGGGACGACTCCTTTCATTCCGTCCCCACATTGGCGTGATTGGAGAACAATGGAGCGCGCTGAAGAGCAGAAACGAGAAACTCCGAGCGAACGCTATTAATAAAAGACACATCTCGTCACTCTCAATATGGCAGGCCAACCTAGCGGGCTTTGAAGTCCTCTCCCCTCGCTTAACTTAACCCAGTCTCCACTCATCTCTGGCTCCGACTCGGGCTTTTATGTGGCGAGGCGTCCGGCCCCGCTCGTACCGGCCCAACCATCACGTCACCAGACGTCTTCAGAAAACGGGATTATTTGCATTTCCTGGTCCGTTTGAGCTTCAATCACACAAAAGGGCCCAGGACCGCTGAATTAAAAAAAAAGAAAAAAAAAAAAAAAAGAGCAAGGGGGAAAAAAAACCCTTAAAGTAATGCGGTGCCGCGGAACTCAAACCAGATGAATCTTCTCTATTTTTACCTTTTCCTTTGCCAAGGAAACATCAGGCACATCCTGTAAGATGGGCCGGCTAAAGCTCTCTAAAGAGCACAGGGAACAAAGATGCCCCCCCTCAAACCCCCCACCCCCTTGAACTGATCTCTTCTTCCAGTGTTTGCTTGATTCTGTTGTGTATGATCTTACATATGAGGTTATTGAAACTGATACATCAGTAAATATGATACAAGGTAGTAAATCAATGGTCTAAATTTACGTATATGTAGGTATGTACACATGTATTTACTATATGTAGATATGAATATATATAGGTATGGATATGTAGGTACATGTATGTATATGTAGATATGTATATGTGGATGTATAATCAGATATGCATTTAGATATGTACAAGTAGGTATGGATATATGTATGCATATGTAGATATGTATGTGTATGTAGATATGTATATGTGTATGCACATGTATATATGAAGGTATGTATATGTGTTTGTATATGTATATATGAATGCATGTATATGTATATGTATCTATGTAGGTATGTATATGTGTTTGTATATGTATATATGAAGGTATGCATATGTATGTATGTGTATATATGAAGGTATGTATATGTGTATGCATATGTATATATGAAGGTATGTATATGTGTTTGTATATGTATATATAAATGTATGTATATGTGTATGTATATGTAGGTATGTATATGTGTTTGTATATGTATATATGAAGGTATGTATATGTGTATGCATATATATATAGGTATGTATATGTGTATGTATGTGTATGTGTATACATGTAGGTATGTATATGTGTATGTATGTGTATATATGAAGGTATATATATGTGTAGGTATGTGTGTAGGTATGTATATGTATATATGTAGGTATGTATGTGTATGTATATATGGAGGTATGTATATGTGTATGGAAATGTATATATGAAGGTATGTATATATGTGTATGTATATATGGATATGTATGTATGTATGTATTTTTTGGGAGCGTTTGGTGTTTGTCTTCTATTTTGAAAAAAAAAAAAATCTTTACTTAAACATGTACAGTATATTTTCTTTCACACCAGAAAATATATATAAAAAAATGTGCTTTAAAAGAAAATGACGCCTACATATTTGAGTGTGTGTCTGCTCTGGTGTCTAATACACATACTGCAGAAATTAAAGCACTGCAACACGCTTCAAGGTGGCAAACAAAACCAGAAGACAAAACCATGACACCTGACTGCAGATGTGCTTTCAGCGTTTTCAGTCAGGGGTTCATTTTGACTCTTGCTGTTGCAAAACTTCTTCTTGCATGAACACTGTTGTGCAGCCAGCAGGGAAAAATTATCTCCCATGATACGTGGTGACAAATTGTAACATCTGACTCCAATTTGTGCTACTTGTTTATCAAATACATAGAAGTCTGCAGATCACAGCGCGTTACGTATACGATGATATCTCGTGAATTTTCAAAAGACAAAAAGCAAAAAGGAAAACGTCAGGCTTGGCAGATCCATTGCACATTTAATTAAGTTCAGAAATGTTAAGAAAAGCCAAGTAGCATTGAAGGGCAACTCATTTTAACGTGTTTGTTGTTGTTGCAGGACTAGTCAATGATAAACAATGAAGCAGCAATGTTAGGAAAGTAAAGTTACGCAGATATCATAATATGACGTATGCTATGCTATGAGGCTAGCGATGCTTTTTTATGCTCAGCGTCCATATTCAGCTACATATTCAAGCACATCGTCAGGATAGGGGTTAGAATTTGCTCTACATCAATGACCTTCACTTTACGACTTTCCTTCCAGTTTACGTCCATATGTACTCGTTAGCGGTCTTCTTCCCATCTGCCTATTGCTGTATTTTATTGTATTTCTTCCATTTAATCAGACCAACAGTGTAAAGTTGTGTGAAGCCACTGACATCGAGCCGCTACAACTCGCAGTTCAAACCTCCAAACAACACAAAAAGACCCAGTTTAACTCCATTCCGGCCTGTGTTTAATGTGGGTGCAGCTCCAACTCCAATCTGCTAATGGCCACATAAAACTGGATTCGATTCTGAATGGGCTTGTGTGCTTTTCCGTGCACGCGCCACAAAAAACTCCAACCCCTTTGGCGATTTGCAGCGCGAGTCAAACAACACGGCACCTGCGACTATTCAGCGACGGCTCTTGCAAATGGCCTGTCGTCGGTAAAAAGCGGCAATTTCTGAAAAAAAAAAAAAAAGGGGGGGGGGGGGGGGAATATGAAAAAGAATAAAAGATCCACAGCGGGTGAAAAACAGATCGGAAGCCTGTGCAGACGCTCCTGGACCGTCCGCAGACTACATTATCCTGCAAATAATTATCGATTTTCATCTTTGCCTTATCATATTTACATTAAGCTGATGTAACAGACAAACCTCGCGCCGATGTTAAATTTGGCTTTTTCATATCTTCCTCGTGGCATCGGCGGACACTTCTCCCTTGCACACGCTCATTTCTGTAATTGCTTTTTCATATTTTGTTAATGGCAGTTTTTGGTGTCCGAAAGCACACACAGAAACACACACTCGCTCGCTTACCCGGATCCATAAATGTGCAAACGAGAAGCAAAAGATTAATGTGTTGTGTTTAAAGCTAACCTTTTCTCTAAGTCAAGTGTTCTGCGGGGTTATTTCTAATTTAAATCTGGAGCTAAACCAAACCCCTTAACATCCTCCTCCTTATTAAAGACATTTCAGGACATGCTGTAGCCAGGAGCCATGGTTCAAATATATATGATTCAGTGTCACTTGCAGAGGAAATCTGGGTTTTAGAGGAAGATAACTCAGCCGTTTGCCGCTGCTGCAGTGACAGATGAAGTAGTGTGTGGTGTGGGCCAGGATTTGCCTCTAATTGTACTGTAAGAGCTGCTATTAGGACTGTTAAGTTTCACTGATTACTGTACAACTGTAATTACCACAGATTATTCTCTAGATTTGGATTTTCCTACTGCTCTAATCCTCACAAAAAAAAGGTCTAAATCTGAGCAATCTTTAAATTATATTGTTGGGTTGTTGTTACCACCTACATGTAAGCAGCATTTTTTAATCAAGTGGTGTGTTTTAATCACGATCATACCTTTATTCCCCCTAAACAAATATATACCGATTACATATAGATGAAGGTCAGACAATATATGAGTATTGAGAAAACAAAGAATTTGATTCCAATAATTACTTGCATTTATAGCTCAAATATGTTTCATATATCATTAAGCTTTTTGTTTGTTTTGAAAATGACTACATTAGCCTCCAAGCAAAATAATAAGACATACACTATAAGGACATAAGTATGTGGACATGTTGAATTCAGGCGTTTCTTTTCTACAAAACAATAAAGACAAATGTCATAATATAGTTTTATATCGGGATAAATATTGTTTTTGTGAACACGGCTGAAATGGCTCTCTCTGATAGATTTCCTGCTTATTTATCGCTTTCTAAATGAACTAAAAACATAAGGGCCTGAGAAATAATCTGGGACTATTTTATGCATTAATGGCTTATTTTTTGATCACTGCATATTTTTAGGCACTACCTGTTTGTTTTGCACATGCATGTGTGTAGTGTGAGTGTGGAGTATGAATGGAATAATTATTTAGAATTTACTGTTCTTACACTTTTTTATGGGTCCCATTTTTGCCTCGTGCTTTAAAATTTTGTTGTATTTATTTGAAATGACAATAAAAGGTATCTATCTATCTATCTATCTATCTATCTATCTATCTATCTATCTATCTATCTATCTATCTATCTATCATTGCATTGGTTAGTTTACTTGTTTGAATTATCTTTGCTTCCAAAATGCCTCAGAGATGTTTTTACTTAATTTCTCTCAACATTGATTTAGTTTAGTTTTTTTTTTTTTTTTTTATCCATGAGGATGATTTTAAATGTTCTACCTCTACATTTTTAAAAATATTTTCCGTGCTTTGACAGTAAATAATCATTTTTTACCACAACTAACCATCTACTTTATTCACATTTTAGTTAGGAATAAAAATCTCCCATTAAACTTTAAGTAAATACTGATGTTTATAAACTACATGGACAAAAGTATTGGGACACATCATTGTCTGCAGCTGTAAGATGTCATGTTCATGTTGATTTGAGATAAAAACATCAATACTGATAATCAATTAGGGCTGAACGATATGGACACAATTTCATATCTCGATATTCATGCCAGATATCTCGATACGATATGACTACAGATTCGGTGAAAACCAAGCATTTTTCAGAAAAATACAAACATCATAATACAAAAGAATGTGGAAAGTGCAGTTTTATTTTTTAAGAACTCACTGCCAGTCATCAACATCAACATAAAGTACGAATAAATGAAATTTATTGGGACTTCCAGAGCTGTGCATGCAGGGCGAGCGCGGGGGAAATCCATATTGCTTATATCATTGCTTTTTCGATATTAATATCTTGAATGTTCATATCTAGATATCGATACGATATATCTTTCAGCCCTATAATCAATACATTTATCCCAATATAAAACTTTATTATAACATTTGTCATTATTGTTTTGTATCCCAGACCCCTGTTAGAAAAGAAACGCCTGCATTTAGGACTGCGCGATTAACTGATTTTAAATTGAATTTTTTTTTTTTTTTTTTTTTAATTAGGACGATTTTTAGAACAGAGAAATCATCAAATCGATTTCACCTCCCTCGTGCCTGTGGGCTACCATAGGCTCCTCCTCCTATCTATGACAGTGGTCTTTCACAGAAGTCCGTATAATAATTATAACCACGGACCTTAAATCTGTGATGGGTTCGCAGTAGTGATACCAAAGTAAGCCGTGGTTTCAAGCACGGATCCCACAATTCAAATATAACTGCATGGGGATCGTTCATCTTACGTTGTCCCACACGGATCCGTCTTCTTCCGCTCCGGGTCGCGGGGGCAGCAGCCTCAGCAGAGGAGTCCATGTAGCTCTCTGCCCAGACACATCCACCAGGTCCAGGATATAACCCCTCCAGCGTGTCCTGGGTCTGTGTCTTCCACACACGGACCCCCCAATTTAAATATAATGGGGATCACTCATACAGGGTTATTCAGAAAGAACGAACCGATTTCATCACACAATATTCTAATAAAGAAAAGCAACAGAAAACTCCAGCTACGTCACAAGTATTCTACTCACAATCAACTTTTATTTCCTGTCTCACAAGTGTTCAACATGGCCACCACCTGCAGCACGGACAACATCAATGTGATAAGAGAATTCCTCCCAGACGCGTATCAGTCTATCATGATCTGCTGATTTGATAGCTGTTGTTATTCGATGTCTATGCTCATTGAGGTTAGTGGGTAGCGGTGGAACATAAAGTCAGAAAACTCCTCTTTCATCTGGTCACGGACTCATTCCATGACGATGCTTGAGAACTGAAGCAATGTGTCATAAAATCGGTTCATTCTTTTTGAATAACCCTGTATTACGAGGTCCACATACGTACGCACACACGCACGACTGATGCCTGTTACTGACTTACATCGGTATCACTTTTGTGGGCCCATTAAATGATACCATCGCAGATTTGAGGTACGGAGCAGTGCCTTATATTGTGGGTTGCTCATGAAAACGATATGCTGACTTCTCGTCTTTTGTAGTTTTACCCAAAAATCTAAATCTGGAGGGGGAAAAAAAAAAAAAAAAAATGGGATTTTATTTTTTGCCAAAACCCTGCAGCCCTACCTGAACTCAACATGTCCACATACTTTTGTCCATATAGTGTATAACTTATAATGTAGGTCAGACATAAGTTCTACTTCCTCCCACTCCTTTTCGAATGTGCAGATGAAGTCATGAATATGTTTACGTTTTGTTTTGTTTTTTCCCACGACTTCCTACTACCTGTTTTATTTCTAAGGACTAAGTAAAATTAGTTTGTCTTGTTGCATATTCAAAAAAAAAAAAAAAAGACATGTGGGCACTGATGCACCCCCAGACCATCACAGATACCATTTTTGCATCTTTTAGAACCCAGATGCGGACTTTTTCGTAAACAGGCCTTTCAGGTCCAGAGAACCCAGTGTTGTCTCTGTCCAGAAGTGATAAAGCACTTCTTGATCATCTAAAACAGTTGCAAGTTAAATTTCTGGATCCATCTAGTGTTTATCACACTAACATGATGCTGTACAGCCTGAGGGTCAAAGGTCACACACATTCAGCCTTTACACCCTGAGGTTTCTCTGAACCTTTTTATTATATAACGTACTGTAGACGGCACAGAGAAATAATGTTTCTGACAAATCTGTACTGAAGTTTAGCACAAAGTGTTGAGTCACAAACCATCCTTGGTTTAAGCCTTTGCTGGGCGTTCTGCTCTTTGTTGGATTTTTTTTCCTTTCTTTTTTTTTTTTTTCTTAGTGTGTTGCAGGGAAATTTTAGCCACAGGCACATTTTAGAAAATCCAGCTTATCTGAAAATAGGGTTTGTACTGTCACAGTTTTCTTTTGGATGCAGAAAAAATACCCTAGTATATCCTCTATATCAAATGATAACCCTTGTATCACCGTATTCTGTACAATATATAGGCCTATTATAGATCAACATTCAGTCAGTGAGTTTCCCCCTATTTAACCTTTAACTGATTTATCACCATTTATCCTAATATTACCCTCTGTACTTTTGCATTCTTCAGTGGAAATCAGGTATTTTCCTATATTTAATTCACTGATCGTGTAGATGTTCATAAAAACTCAGTAAATTTAAAAAGGTTAAAAGATCAGAAACGGAGAAAACTGAAGAAAAAGTGACTTTTTCTGCCAAATATATCATTAACTGAATATAAAAACAAGCATCTCAATCCACTGTCATTGATCCAACTCCATGGGTTTTACTGGTGAATCATTGTTATAGAAGATGACGGTGTTTCCATGGTAACTACGGTGCCTCTGAACATCCAAATGGGTCATACCTGATAACCATGAAAAGATGAAACACTGTATTTTACACCAATTATCGACAAGTACTGATAAGATTGGTGGATCAGAAGCTACTGGCCATTTTATAAGGTACATTTGCAGCTTAAGTTTCAATTCAACCTTAAAAACTATCAGGTTTATATGCTTTTTGAGCCTAAGTTTAACAGATTATATACAGACGTTAACTCTTAAAAACAAAAAAAATCTACACATTAAACCTTAGATAAAGGGTGATACTTCACACAATATCAAACTTTATTATTTTATTTATACTTGGGAGTAAACATTAGAAGTTGTCAGAAAAATACCTGTACTTTCTCCAATGTATTATGTCAAAAAGTCTTTTTGCTTTAACTCGTACTGATTTCAACATCGATTTAACCTTCTCTTCAGTGATTTATCACCATTTATTATGATTTTCTCATGCATTTTGCATTTTTCAGTGTAAATCAGGTATTTTCCTACATTTAATTCACTGACCATGTAGATATTTCATAACAGCTCAGGATAAAAACATACGTTATTATATCAAAAAATGGAGTTTTTTTCTGCAACGCAAGGCAAAAACAGGTTGTACTTGTAAAACTTCATGGGTTGTAGAAGATGACAGTGTTTCCATGGTAACTACGGAGCCTCTGAACGTCCAAATGGGTTATATCTGATGACCATGAAAAGACGACAAACTGTATTTTACACCAATTATTTACATGTACTGATAGGATTAGTGGATCAACAGGTATTAAACAGTTTATATCAGTAGATGCTTATGGTTGGTGGTGTTGTTTGGGTCGTTGAGGGTTAATACTCCCAATTTTTGGCAATATTGTGCCTGTTACTAAATGTTTTGGTAATAGTTGATAAGCTGAGGCATAAAATTGCACTTATTTTTCCTAATTTCTGGGGTTTTTTTTTTGTCTTTCTCCAAGTTATGCACATTTTCTATGAAAGGATAGTTCGTAAATATACCGTACTTTCCGGACTATGAGCCGAACCTGACTATAAGCCGCACTCACCCCGACGCCAACGTCTCACCATCGCTTCATTGATACAAAGCTTACGTGCAGCTGCTCTATTTCCTTCTTCGTCAGCCAGATCGATCGTTTGCCCAGAAAACATAAATTAGCCGCATCATTTTAGAGCTGCGGGTTCACAGTGTGTGGAAAGAAGTAGCGGCTTATAGACCGGAAATTACAGTAAACATTTTCATGGATTAGTTTTACTTTTTTTGCATTAAAACAAAGAAAAACTTGCAGTTGACATTATTTATAGATTTTCATGTTATTTTCTTACTGGTCTGACGTGAAATAAGTTTGACACCCCTGGTTTAGAACTTCATTTTACCTCTATTACTTTCATGAATTGATCAGATTAAAGGTTGAACAGGTATTAAACAGTTTAGGTCAGTAGTTGTTTATGGTTGATGGTGTTGTTTGGGTCGATAAGGGCTGATAATCAAGGATGGAACTCAATTTTTGGCAATATTGTGCCTGTTACTAAATGTTTTGGTCATAGTTTATAAGTTGAGGCATAAAATTGCACTTATTTTCTTAATTTCTGGGGTTTTTTTGTGTCTTTCTCCGAGTTAGGGACATTTTCTGTGAAATTACAGTTTGTAAATATAAACATTTTCACAGAGTCGTTTTCCTTTTTTTGCATTACAACAAAGAAAAACTTGCAGTTGACATTATTTACAGGTTTTTATGTTATTATTTGACTGGTCTGACCTGAAATAAGTTTGACATCCCTGGTTTAGAACATCATTCTACCTGTGTTGTTTACATGAATAAATCAGATTAATGGACCAACAGGTATTAGATCAGTAGATGCTTCTGGTTGACAGTGTTTGGGTCTTTAAGGGTTAAACCCGTCCTCTTACCTGACACTTTTAGAGACTGTGCCGGCCCATCTGGGACCCATATCAACTGTAAAACAAATGCTATGAATTATTTGCAGCTCCTATTTGTCCCTGCTGTGGTCTACATACCCCGTGTGTTTATTTGAAGTGAAAGGGTGTGGCCAGAGCCGGGTAATGCAACCCAGCTGCAGGAACGTGGAGACGCTGGATGGGCCAGAGAGAGTGGGCCGAGTCGGAGCGAAACACAACAAGAGAATCACAACACAACACAAACAAAACCAATGATTTGCACACAAAAGAAAACTGAATCAAGCGCGGCCCGTCGGCTGCAGAGAGGTTCCTGTAAACAAGTGGCCGTGCTAAAACAATACAGCTGGATTTCCTCTCGGTAAGCGACGATAATCATCGCTCACTGTTTACCACAGTGCAGAGGGGGCTCCGGCCCCAAACAGCCCCAGGTTTAACACAAGAACACAAACCAAGCTGGATCCACTAAGTCTATCTCTGTGATGATGCATTTCTACATGAGGATTTGGCGCTACTGTCCAAACACATCAGGATGAATGCGTTTCATGTGTTCTCTCTGGAAGAAAAGTTGAGCTCCACCACATTTTTTTCCTTCTTATCACACAACCTGAGTTGAAACCATAATATTGGCATAACTTACCTCCTAACTATGACAAAATTTTGCTCTTTTTTTAATGTATTCTAAATGTTCTTAATGTCTGAGAGCAACACTTTTCCTTTTTTTTTTTTTTTTTTTACCCCAGCAACATTTCCTAACCATTCCAAAACTAATCATTTCTCTTTATGGAAAAAGAGCTTATCATATGCAAAGTGCTCGACATCAATGTCTTCATATTCTCGTTTGAGAAATTCATTGCGCGGTGAATTCCCTCGGGAACGCTGCAGCCAAGTTTCTGCCTCGCAAAAGTTTTTTTTTTTTTTTTTCTCCTTTTTTTTTTAATTCTCTCACTTTAATTCAACTTGGCACGTTATTTCTCAGAAATACCGTCAGGCTCGGGGGAGAAACATAGACGTGGTCTCACTTGTTAGTGCGGGTTTTAATGCTGAATAAGGATCAGACAATGGCTGAGGGGAGAGGGGCTGCAGTCTAGCGAGGTATTGACACAGGAGATATTGCCTGAACAAAGTGGATCCGTGAGAAAAGGGAGCGAGCGAGCGTGAAAGAAGAAAAAAAAAAAAAGAGAAAGATTATCTTAATTATCATTCAGGAGCTGCTTAGTGCAGCACCTGTGCATGAATAATGTCATTTATAGGCACATTGAGATGTGCATAATTCCCCCTTAAATCATACACATTAGCAGCATAACAAGGGATGAACAAGGCGGCCTCTCGCAGGCTCAACTAAGAGCGAGGGGGTTCATTGTCAGCCCCTCACCTCCCCAATAAGAATGTATTCCTTTATTCAAACACTGCACTCTTCTCATTTAACACTTGCTATTCGGTCCAGAGGAGCTGTGAGGTTACATATCCTGCTTCATTTTACCGCACCGGGTTTCATTTGTGCACTGCGTGACTTCAAAACCCAGGATATTTTCGGGCTCAGAGTGTGATTTTTACTGTAGAAAAGATGTATGCAATGTAAAAAGAAAAAAAAAAAAGAAGTATCAGAGGTTTTCACAGATACACAGGACGTTCCTGTGGGTCAGCGACTGTGTAAAGATGTTACAGAGATGTTAAATAGGGTGGATATTTGAGAGGTTTTCAAGCTCAAACAGGCTCCATATGAAGTTTCTTTAACTTCACTCGCAATGAAAATGATGTCAAAGATTCAGCAAAATGGAATGGAAAAGATGTAGAGCATGCAGAAAAACAGACGTAGAAGCATAAACAGTGAATCCATGGGTTTGGGAACTGAAAATCTGAAGCCTAAACATGCACAATATGTTGGTTTTGTGGATACAAGTTGGAGCAAAGCCACAGATGAAACCAGATTTTACTGGAAAAACATGAAAAAATGAACTAAAATACGTTACAAGATGGAAACAATGTTCAGAACTAAACAAGTAGTAAGCAATTTAAGACATAAAATGATGCAAAACGACAAAAATATGATAAAAATGGCCTAAAAGACGCAATATTTTTAACATTTTATCTTGAACTACAACCAATATGAAGGAAAATCTAAACAATTTAAATGTGATATGATACAGCTAACCTCGATATCAGCACAAAATTACTTAACGAGGTTTATCCCACTGTTTGCTTGATTCTTTTTAATCGTGTTTCTGGACATCTTTTACAAAACATATGTTGGTCATGTTAATACAGCAATGAATACAAATACAAGATAAAAAGCAAAATCAGTACCTTATGTACACTATATGGACAAAAGTATGTGGACACTTTGAATCAAGGTGTTTACTTTCTACAAAACAATAATAACACATGTCATAATATAGTTTTATATTGGGATAATGCTGATTTTAAATGTTCTTCCTCTAAATTTCTAAAGTATTTTTCATCCTCTGACTATAAATAATAATTTTCTATCACAACTAACCATGTATTTTCTTAATTTCCCATTTAACTTTAAGGAAATATTAACATTTATAAACTATATGGACAAAAATATTGGGATGTCCTGTTCATGATGATGATGATGATGATGATGATGATGATGATGATGATAGTGTATATGGTCTGACATTTCATTCTTGTACAAATCTGAATTATGTTTGCATTGAGGTATGACAGAATTTAAGAAAAAAATTAAAAAATTACCCATAAAGAGCCAGTGCTGCTCTTGTGGCAGTTCCCAAATGACTTTTTTTTTTCTCTATTTAACCTTTTTTAAGTGATTTATCAACATTTATTATAAAATTACCCTATGTATTTTCTTTTTTTTTGTGAAAAATCAGGTATTTTCCTATATTTAATTTACTAATTGTGTAGGTATTAATTAAAGCTCTGATTAAAGTTGAGGGTAATTAAATCAAAACAGAGAAAACTGACGAAAATGTGACTTTTTTCATTAGAATATATCATTAACTGAACATAAACCAAGTGTGCCCATCCAACTCCATGGGTTTTACTAGTGAATCAATGTTGTAGAAGATGACGGTGTTTCCACGGTAACGTCCAAATGGGTCATATCTGTTGACCATGAAAACACAACAAACTGCATTTTACACCAATTATTTACATGTATTGATAGGATATTAAAGTATTAAATGTTTTAGTTCAGTAGACAGTTTTGGTCTGATGATGTTTGGGTCTTTATGGGCTAATCAAGTCCGTCAGTTTTATACAACCAGGCTTCAGTTCCACCAACATGCCATTCCATTTACTACAATAACACCTGCTGAATTCACAGGGATAAATCACATCACCTATTTTCCGATTAATCTGACAGGAAGTCCCAACAGTTGCCGTTTTAACCGTCCACCTCTGGCTGTTTCCATTTTATGACGTTCTAAATTTAAGCGGCGAACATCGATATATCCATAAAACAATGACGACTTTTAGCCCCTTTTTATGTGCTCATATAAATTGTTATTTACATTAATAGACCTGAAGTATCACGTTTCCTCAACAGGAGTTTGCCGACTGCGGTCGAGTTAAATGCAGGTGATTTTGGTCACCAGTGGATGTTTGGGTCTTTATGGGTTAATGAGGGCTATATTAGACCTTCTTTGTGATGTATCCCATCATGCATTTGGCATCACTGCAACCATGGCCATGGACAGCAGACTGCATGTAAAAGCATTTCAGTGTATTTAAATCACCAAAACCACATCTTTTTCCTTCGAGTCTTTTTCCTTTTAGAGTTGAGAAGTGTGATACTGACTGAGAGTTCATTGATTTGTAAAAGTAAAGAGCTTCTGATGCATCATTTGGAACTTGTCCGGTGCGTCTTTATGTCAAACGGTGCTCGAAAATAAACGCTCAAGCCTGGAGTTGAGTACAAAATGGGCGGCCCGTGCCAAAACACTCCAGAACCGGAGAGTACGTGTCGTCTAAATGGGGTTTTTGCGTTGCCATGGCAGACACGGGAGTCCAACCACACAGAGAGAGGATGCATAAAGCGCAAAACAAGAGTAGTAACAAGGCTGTCATCATGGAGAAATGTCAAATATTCCGCCCCGCTGCCGGCTTCTCCGTGCAGCCCGCCGCTGTAGAGGCCCGGCCCACACAGTCAAAAGTTCAGAACAACAACAGAGGGCATTGTGGGTTCTCTCTAATCAGAGGGGCCTTCCCGTTAGAGCCGAGCACTTGTGAATTCTAACTATGCCAACAGAGATATGGAGTAGGATTCAACTGCGAGTATGCGGACCTCCTCTATACTGGGGGTCGAACTGCAATTTCAACAACACTTTGAGCGCTTACTTTTAGCCTGGGTGGAGGCCGGGTGGGCGGGTTTCATCGTTTGTCAGAAAATGTCAGTCGGTTCACTGTGAGCGATGTGATTGGATGGTACACCGAACTGAGGGGAAACAACAGTGGGATACACTCGCTCAGATGTCATTACTGAAACCCAACACCGCCTCATTATTTAAGATGAAAAAGTTCAGAGATGAACAAATGCAAACTGTGTCAGAAGGTGATGCTGCTTCCACGCCAAAGCACAGACAACACAGGAGACTGCAAAAAGATGGTTACGAAAGTGTATATATTACATTTAACTTATTTGGTTTATCTGCGGTTCTATCCTTAGGTCTCATTACTGTTGGATTAAAAAGCTGAAACTCATTCCTGTAGTTTTACATCTAAATATATCGCATTAATAAACTGTTTCCATCAAACAGGAGACATTGAATCCCTTCAAGAGCCAAGGTGACTATTATATACACCTAGAAATGACCTTTGACCTCTCCATGCCAACTTGATGCTTGACAGATGAGTGTTTTTGCAATAGTTTTGGACATTTTAGTTCCACAGCCAGTTAAAAACTAACATAATAACTTAATTTTACTTTCATTTCACTAAAACATATATATTAAGTTATTAAAATGTCTATAGGAGTGAGATTTAATCAAGCTGTAACTCATTCCTGTAATTTAAGATTTTAATATATTGCATAAATAACTTACTTTCATCAAATAAAAGACACTGAATCCTTTCCAGAGCCAGGTATATATTTTTATATGCCTGGAAATGACCTTTGACCTCTCCATCTCAAGGCCAACAGCACGACAGTTACTGCCATTTCCTGTGTTCAGTGGTATTTTATCACAATATCTGTCCCTGTTGGCATTAGCTGGCTACTTAAAAGTTAGCATTAATTCATATTGGATTACATGGTTCATCAGCTAGCATGCTAACTTGACGCTAAACAAATGAGTGTTTTGAATAGTAGGACACATTCAGCCCAACATGATATAAAGTGGGTGAGACCAGTTAAATAATAACATAATAGTAACATCATGTCTGTGTTTTTGTGGAGAAAAAAAGTCAAATTAAGTTATTAGAATGTCCAGAGGAATGAGTTTCAATAAAGCTGAAACTCATCCCTGTAATTTTAGATCTGATTATATTGTATTGATAAATTGCTTTTATATCAAACAGGAGACAATGAATCCCTTCCAAAGCCAAGGGTATAATATTATACACCTAGAAACGACCTTTGACCTCTCCATGTCAAGGCTGACAGCTCTACAAGTTACTGCCAATTTCCCATGTTCAGCTGTATTTTATCACAATATCTGTTCCCATTGGCATTAGTTTGCTACAAAACAGCTAGCATTAACTCAGATTGGATTACATGGTTCATCAGCTAGCATGCTAACTTCATCCTAAATAGATGAGTGTTGTGATAGTTTTGAACATATTAGTTACGGGGCGAGTGGGCCAGACTAGTTAAATAATACCATAATAATTTAATTTTACTTTGTTCCTTTCACTAAAACACATTAAGTTATTAAAACGTCTATAGGGATGAGGTTTAAAAAAGCTGAAAGTCATTCCTACAATTTTAGACTACAATATATTGCATTAATACATTGCTTTCATCAAATAGGAGACACTGAATCCGTTCCAGAGCCATGGGTACGATTATATACCTGGCAATGACCTTTGACCTCTCCTCTACAAGTTGCTATAGTTCAGTGACAGTGACAAAATATCAAAAAATTCTGCCGTTTCCTCAAGTTAAGTGGTATTTTATCACAATATCTGTCACCCATTCGCATCAGTTTGCTACAAAACAGTTAGCATTAATTCACACTGGATTATATGGTTCATCAGCTAGCATGCTAACTTGATGCTAAACAGATGAGTGTTTTTGTAATAGTTTGGAACATTTTAGTTTCGGGGCCACATTCAGCCCAGTTTGATCTAAAGTGGGTCAGACCAGTTAAATAATAGCAAAATAACTTTAGGTCTTTGTTTTAGTGAAAGTAAAATTAAATGATCAAAATGTTTACATTTACAAAACTATCCTTCAACAAAAAATGAGAATAACCTGAAATGTCTTCAGAAAAATAAGCGTAATTTTGAAATTAGTCCTCAAATTATCTTTTTTAAAAGCTCTTTTCAAACATTTATTATATTTCAACTCAGTTTGTGATGTTGGCAATTATCTTTTTTTATGGTTACATAGTTTTTTTACTGTTTGGTTTAGTTTAATATGTGTTGTATTTGTGTATGACACTTTTTTAAGTGATTTATGAATAAAGTTGGATTGGATACATATACATTACAGATCACACATTTAGCAACAAGCATAATATTTTTAAAATTTATGAGTTCCCATTATTTATAGGTTATTATGATAGAATTTTACTGGTCCGACCCACTTGAGATCCCACTGGTCTGTAAAGGTTGATGCTCTTGATTGTTAATATCTCCGGTGTAATTTTTCCACTTTGCAAATTCATCCTGGGCTGGATTGGGCCCTTTGGTGGACTGGTTTTGGGCCACACACCATATGTTTGACACCTCTAACCTACACAAAGTTGACTTTGCTTGACATCATTCAACCAATACTGTGTATTTTTTCTTATTTTGGTAGTTGGAGGTATCATTAGCTTGGGGATTTTTATTCATGAAGTGTATAAAAGTCATGGCCAAAGCTAAATTCAGTGTTTTGTTTTTTTCCCTTTGGCTTATTTTGGAGGATGGAGAGGAATGAGAGGTCAGTCAAACCCATTAATAAAACCAGAACAGCAGATGTCAAGTCCTCTATTAGCTTTTTAATATTTCACAAAACAACCACAAGATCAGTCTTTACAAGGTCCAAATTAAGCAAATAAGACCAGACCACAATGACCTGTTCAAACATGTATTACCTTCATGTTTCTACATAGATTTCTTGGGCCCAGAATCAGTGATTTGACAGAAAAACACCAAAAATGCATGAAGGTGATGATCAAAATGAGGTTTCAGTAACATTCCACAGACCAGAAAGTAAGGCGTCAATTCAAGTCATCTGTCATCAACAACAATCCAAAGACAGCACAATCTACCAAAACTACTTTTATTTTGAGCTTCAATATTTAATCTGTTAAAGCCTTAAACCCCCACCAAAAAAATACAAACAGGAGCAAATTCACATTTTACTTGTTGGTTTTTCGGAGGATGGAGATTGAGAGGAATGAGAGGTCAGTCAAACCCATTAATAAAACCAGAGCAGCAGATGTCAAGTCCTCTATTAGCCTTTTAATATTTCACAAAAACGACCACAAGACCAGTCTTTACAAGGTCCGAATGAAGCAAATAAGACCAGACCACAATGACCTGTGCAAACATGTATTACCTTAGTGTTTCTACATAGGTTTCTTGGGCCCAGAATCAGTGATATGACAGAAAAACACCAAAAATGCAGGAGGTGACGATCAAAATGAGGTTTCAGAAACATTCCACAGACCAGAAAGTAAGGCGTCAATTTAAAAGTCATCCATCATCAACAACAATCCAAAGACAGCACAATCGACCACAACTACTTTTATTTTGTGCTTCAATATTGAATCTGTTCAAGCCTTCACCCCCCCCCCCCCCCCCCCCCCCGAAAAAAAAAAACGAGCAGGAGCAATTCACATTCACATCATTATTCTTAATACCTCTGAGTATTCTGGTAATATTCCATAATTGCAGTGGAGTGACCTTAGGACAAATGCCATTATGAGTTTAAAGGATGACGACTAATCTGAACGATGTAATTCCCTCTGAATATTCGGAAGGCCCTGTCGACGCTCACTATCATGTTTGAACTCAACTTTTACTTATCCACCGCTATTTGATTTCTTTAACATACTGCAATACAAATAAATTATTCATGTCAATTAGCTTTTCATCTTCTAAGATACGAACTTGTGTGATCCCTTTAACAACTATTTATTTCATGCTAAAACAGAGCTCTCCCTGGAAGCCCACTGCTATCGCCTGAGGACATGTCTTTTAAATAAAAGCATCAGAGCTTTGCATACCTACCATTTGCATATTAAAGCCACTGGGAGACACATGATAGAAGAATTGGGTGAAGCAATCTAATCATCGCTCAACTCTGACTGGAATCCCAAACTCTTTTTGGGTTTGGCCTTTGGAGAGGCGGCGGAATCGGCAGCAAGTGCGGAGAACGTTCGCAAATTAGCACTAATCTTCCCATGTTATTGTTAGTGGATTTGGTTGGAGCTCGGCTGTTGTTTATCGGAGCCACAGTTGTGTCGTGATTTCACTGTGTTCGGCGCCATCTCCGATGACTCGATGGCTTCAGTTGGCACTTGTGTACAACCCGAAGACACACACCGGGGAAGACAAAAATGTTTCCCTTCAAGCAAAAAAAAAAAAAAAACACTGAGAACAATGGAAGATGATGTAGAATTACTGATATTTTCATGTAGACTTTCCATCATAGGGGTTATTCCTGTGAGTTACATAAGCGTTTGACTTCAGAAGTTAGCACTCAGGCAAGAAACTCATCAAAAAGGCCAAAAAATAACATAGAAATGGTATAAACATGCAACCTCTGGAGTATCGAAACAACTTTGTTCAGAGGTGAAAATGTGTTGTGAAGATTTGTTGATGATAATGGCTCGCTGTACAAGAGTGGATTTAACAAAGTACTTCACCCTTTACCAGGCAAGTGACTATTTTTGGTAATTTCTACACACATTACAAGACAGTGACAGCAATTGTTACAGTGAGTCAACAATCTCAGGTCCAATGTGGTCTCCAGGGTCTGTAAGGTCCACCTCTGCACGAACAGTGAGTGTACCTGCTTTGCTAGGTACCATGAAGTAATGGTACTAATGTAAGGAATGATGTTCAAAGGGAGAATGTGGATGTGGACAGGGGTCTGGATCAGCACTGATGTTGGACTAATGTTAGTGATGTTTTAATGTTCTAAAATACATGTTCCTTTCACCTTACATGTGTTTTTTTTATATTTTTATATACCTTGGATTTTTTTTTTTTTTTTTTTTTCCATTTATGGGTAGGGAATACAGCCCGACCAATTAAAGCGTTTCACAAGTTTATCAACATCAGCCAATATGTAGCCGATGTGACCGATATATTAACTTTTTTGCTGCATGGAGATTCTGTCGCTCGCTGCTCCTGTATGTTTGTGTGCGACACGGAGAGTCAGACGAACAGTAAAGCGAGTTAGTTTCACTTTCACTCCTGCTCGGACAATGACGCCATCACCCCCCCACACACAATCACATTATCACGGAACTACTACTAATCCCCCCGCTCCGACTTCAACCCCCCCACCACCACCACCGGCGAAAATCACGGACCGCTAACCCCCACCCCCCACCCCGAAAATCACGGACCCCCTGTCTTATGAAGTATCCACCCCCCCACACACACCCATGTCCGTGCACTTCCTGTCTCCCTCACAGTTTCATTCTGCAGACAGGCTTGGGTGTTAATAGTGTAGGGGAGACCGGGGACAGTTGTAACACGGGTCAGTTGTAACTCTTGCTATTGCCCCAATCAGGAACAACTTAGGACTCACCTAATTCACTCTGCACATGCTCAGTTTAGTCCTTAGTCCACATAAGAAGTTGTAGTGCTGTGAGTCAGACACATCCAAATTTGTGAGTGAAAACAGAATTGTGTGGTCAGTCATGTTTTTTGCTCTAATTATTTTTGTGATCGCATAGTTTGCATTTGAAAGTTGTGTGAATTATATTTGTGAGATAAAGATTTATGCAACTGTTTATCCACCTGTCCACAATGATCTAATATAAGATTATTATATCCCGTGTAGATCAGTGTTCTTATTTCATGTACCGGCCAATATATCGGTTATCGGCCAATATACTGGATATCAGCTTTTTTTAGCCCCCAATATCTGTATCGGCCCCAAAACTCCCCTATCGGTCAGGCTCTAGTAAGGAACCAAATATGGTAACTTCCTTGACCTTGATTGTCTATATATTAATAAAAAAATTGGGAATATTTTGCAAAATTAATAAAGTTTTGTTATGTCCTCCAAAAACACACTAAGGCTGAAATGTGGAATTCTAGTATTTCTATGAGTGAACTATAAAGGGTTAAAGCTTTGACTAATAATCAGAATATTTACATTTACCTTCATCTTTAATCTGAATTTTGCAACAAGTATGATCCTGTACCTTAACTTTTCTGATGCAGAAGGGTTCTCGCAGGGTTCCAACTATCTGTTAGTTTTGTAATGGATTATTTTCTTCGGTTCAATTAAAAGATTATTTGAATAGGTGAAAAAAAAATTGAAAAATGTGAAAAAGACATGGCTGAAAATGACAAACAACTTGTCCTTAATCCCAGACCTAGCTGAAACAACCACAAAAAGTATAAAAGTAAAAGGATATACATTTTTTATATATATATAAAAATAACAAGTATATATAAAAATATCTATAAACAAATCAAAAGAGATATACAAAGTGACCATTGCTCATTTATATTCATTATTTTGTCGATTATGTAATTTTATTTTAATCATTTTGTTGATTATTTTGGTCATTTTTTGTATTTTATATTATGTAATTTATTTTTAATCATTTTATTGATTATTTTGGTCATTTTTATATATTTTTATATAATGTAATGTATTTTTAATCATTTTGTTGATTATTTTGGTCATTTTTATATATTTTTATATTATATCTCTCTATGAAAACTCCAACAAACAAGTCAAATAACATCTACAAACAACACTGCAGCCTCCAACAAATTTGGATCCAACTTAGTAACAACTTAAGATGGAACTAAAATACAACTTTGTGTTGATCCTGGCGTCATGTGTGTCAGAATAAGCGTCCGTGTGAAACAACAACAAAAGTGGAACCAATGTTTAGCAGCAGCGAAATTAAGGAAACAAAGCTTCAATTCAGGGACATTGTAATTTTTTTATTTATTTATTTATTTTTTAAAACCAATTTGAGCCGATTAATCAGTTAATTGTTTCAGCTCTACCTCAGATTAATATCAGTGTAATTTTTGCATTTCACAAATTCATCCCACTACCCAGATTGGACCCTTTTGCAGGCCGTTTTTGGTCCACGGGCCACATTTTGACAAAATGTTAAAGAACTTGCAGCAGTAATTATCCAATGAAAGGATCTGAACTACTGGCTTGGTTAAATCCAGGTGTTTTTTTTTAATCCATTATAGAGTAAGTTACATTCATGTTACAACATAAGCGCAAAATCCAACCAATTACCAAAGCATCACACACTTCGACATAATAGAGTGTTTCAGTCCACCTTGTTAAACGCGTGTTTTCCAACGGCTTTCATCTTACACAAGCCTGAGGTCAAAACGGACCTGGAGATATGTTGATTTGTGAAACACACAGCGTTTACTGTGAAGGTAATCAGCATTTTGGGTAGTATTAGTGTAGTTTTCAGCCTGTATTATAGTGAGCTGCTGTTAGTGTTTACCAGAGTTTGTGTTCTTTTTCTTTTTTTAATGCACTCATTCTAACAAGACTTGACTCCGACTCTGCAATGAGAGCTGTGAGCATGTGTGTGTATATGTGTGTGTATGAATGTGTGTGTCCTCTCAGCCTGCATCATGCTGATCACCTCTGATACGCCGCTGCCCTGTGGCTACACATGCCCTGTTTAGGCAGAGACAAGAAGACACCAGCTCGTATCATGGACAGAGACGTGCAGCTCTGCAGCCCAGTGGTAAAATCCACCTAAACACTTAAGCCGCATTCATTTGCAGCGTCGAACAGTAACAAAGTAAGAACAATTTACCACTGTACTCAAGTATGTTTTGGGAGAATTTGCACTTTTCTGTTTATTTTTTTAATTCTGTTTACTTCACTACATTTCCTAACTCAATTTCGTATTTCTACTATGATAAATTTTTAATGCAGAGTATCATTACATTAAGTTTAGACTTCTTCCTACTCCTTTTCGACCATGCAAAATTCAAACTTGTATGTGCTTGAAGATAGATTCTGTCCATTTAAATTTTTTTTTTTTTTTATGTCTTAATTTGCTTTGTTTTGTCTTATTTTCTTTGCATGTTCAAAATAAAATAAAAAATAAAAAATAAATAAAATTACTCGTTATAAATTAAAGGAAATTTGGTGTTTTCGCAGCTGAGAGTAACAGGGACTGGAACAAAGTCAGGAAGCTGATGTGTCATTAGGCTTAATTACGTAATGATCCACATTCGATCTGTTGATGTGAGCAGCAGCGTACTATTCCAAATTCTGACGCCTTTGGTTGTTATAAACATTTACTTGTACTTTTGCTTTCATGACTTGAGTACATTTAATTGTAGATTATTTGCTATACTTAAGTACAGTAAATACTTACAGACTTTAACTTGAGACTTTCATTTGATGACTTGAACTTCTGGGTGAACATCAGTGTCAAAAAATTTAAGTTTCCCCTATCTTTGCTTAAATGCGCTCATGTTTTAAGTTAAGGCTGCAAATGACTTTTGTCACCAATTTTTCATCAAATCTGTGTGACCCCAGTCAAAGTATCACAAATCTGTAAGTCTTTCCGTGATTACACACCTGAATCTCTTCCCTCATGGTGGACTATTTCAAAGTGTGCTCCACTGTAAACAATCCATTTCTTTACAAACAGATCCAATAGGTCACTCGGGCATTTTCGTAAATTTGTCGCGACGTGTATTGTGGGAAGTGGAGCTCCACAGAGCCACATTATGGCCGCAGTGTCAACAAACACGGAAACGGCGTCATTGCCTCTTACTACTGCAGCTATGAGGAGTTCCGCTTCCAACAATGCACATCGCGACAAATTTCTGAAAATGCCCGAGTGACCTACCAGCTCTGTTGAATGAGAATATGAAACCAAGAGGAAGGATATTCTAAGAACAAGGGTGTCAAACATATGGTCCGTGGGCCAAAACCGGCCCCCCAAAGAGTCCAATCCTTCACATGGGATGAATTTGTGAAATGGAAACATGACACTGAATATAACAATCAATCATGTAAAACAATAGCACAAAATCCTTCAAATAATGACAGCGCCAAATGTGCTTTTTCGTTTAATGTGGAAAAAGCGAAATTACATTAGGTCATTAGTTTCATTTTAACAGTATTCTACCTGTTATTAAATGTTCTGTGCATCTCAAGATCCACTGTGATGTCTAAGTTGTGTTAATAATCAGGTAAGATATAATATTGTTGAAATTTAATTAATTTTTCTTAAGAAATTTCAGTTAGTTTGTAGATGTTTTCATTTTCACCCTATAAAAAGGTAGAGAAAAGTTTGGAGTTGACATTATTTATAGTTTAACATTTTACTGGTCCAACCCACATTAGTCTGCATGTGGAAACTGAACTAACATTATTTTGACGCCACTGTCTTAGAATGAAGAAAAGATGAAAATGCAGCAGTGAAGAGGAAAGAAAACACATGAAAAAAAAAAAAAAATTTAAATTCAACGACTGGTTTGTGGCCCATACATGAATCAAACTGGACCTGCAGAAGGTCAAAAGTGGACAAGTGTTTGGAAAATGATAAATTAAGCCACACTTTTACTGTAACTTCAGCCACAGCTATAGTCAAGCTTTCAATGTAGAAAAAAAAAAATCAAGTAAAGTCTGCAGGAGTGAGTGGTATTGGACTTGTTCTGATGTTCAGGTATAAAGACATGTTAGATAAAAGGAGGAAATGAATTCAAAGAAACAAACTTTGACGGATATTAAAAGAACATAAGAACTGTGGAGAGTAAAGGTGAAAATGAACAAAAAAACAAGATAGTTATTGAACACAACTGAAGTGGTTTTATGTGTACTCTTCTATTGTTTTTCAACTATTTAATTTTTTTATATCCTCTTGAGACCCAGCATCATCATCATCTATCCATACAGTATATTTATAGTATTATACATCTTAATCTGTATATGTCATTATGCACCTGTATAATAAATACTGTATATATTGCAATGTTTACTACTGTTACTGTGCTGATTATTACTATTATCATTATTATCATTATCATGATTATTATTATTATTATTATTGTTATTATTATCTATACAGATATTTACAGTATATACACCTCAATCTGTATATTATATCATTATCCACCTGTATAATTAATGATATTGTAATGTTTATTCTTACTATTACTGTGTTTATTACCATTATTAACATAATTATCATCATTATTTTATTATCTTCATTATTTTCATCAGTTATCATCATTATTTTGGTGCATCATATTTTTTTTTTAAATCATCATCATCATTATTATCGTTGTTTTTACTGCTACTATTATTATTATTATTACTACTACTATCATCCATATAGTATATTTATAGTATTATACATTATACACCTCAATCTGTATATTATATCATTATCCACCTATATAATTAGTGAATATTGTAATGTTTATTATTACTATTACTGTGTTTATTACTATTAATATAATTATCATCATTATTTTATTATCTTCATCATTATTTAGTTGTCATCATAATTTTTTAAAATTATCATCTTCATTATTATCATCATTATTATTAATATTATTATTATTGTTGTTGTTGTCGTTACTACTACTATTATTATTATTACTACTACTCTCATCCATATAGTATATTTATAGTATTATACAGTATACACCTCAATCTGTATATTATGTCATTATCCACCTGTACAATTAATACTGTATGTTGTAATGTTTATTATTACTATTAATCTGTTTATCATCATCATTATTATCATCCATATAGTATATCTATAGCACCTCAAACATCTATCCTATATTCATGCACATACTGGATATCTTCTGTTTAGACGCTGAACTGCATTTTGTTTCCTTGTAAACATGTAATGACAAAGTTCAATCTAATCCAATCTAAAAAAAAAAAAAAAAAAAAGCACTGGAAAAAGGAAAAGTCACCACAGAAATCAGAGTTCAGAGTTTGGAGACGGAGCTGTGCAGTTTAAGAGTGAGTGGAAAGTGCAGTGAAGTGCAGGGTAAACTGTGAGGCGGTGTCGTTCTGACTTCCTGTGATTTGTTTGCCCTGTGGCGAGCGCCGTCCCGTATCGGCTCGGACAGATAGGACGAGAGCCGCCCCGAGTCCACGCCGGCCCACCGCTAACGGGTCCACATCACACGCCGGTGTCACTCGCGATGTCCACTCACTTCGGACCTGACCCACTTCGCCCAGTCCGACCACTGCTTACGCCATCATCATCACCGTCGTCGTCTTCGTCGTCCCATCGGCCCTGACACTCTGCAATCTGAGCCGCGCTGCTAATTAAGGCCTTCATACACAATCAGATGAAGCGGCCCCCGTTTCCCCTCCGCATCGTCAGCGACAGCAGATTGATGCTCGGCGAGATCACGCAAATGAGGGCGTCGGGGTGTTTATGAGAAACAGATCATTTTAATGGATCCAACTTCTCGGGACAGTCACTGGCGAAGTTCTTGGTGGGAAATATCTGTGTCATGTGGGTCAGCGATGAGGATCAGGAGCAAAACCATGGGTTATTTAGTGTTACCGGGGAGGAAAATGTCCAAAAGATGGACGGACGGACGATAAAAGTACACAACTGAATCAGCACAAATACTGGGGATCTGTTTAACGTCACTTTTTCATGCTTTCATGCTTGAATTACGAAGGAAATGTGCCTGTTTTTAGGATTGTGCTGCAATTTAAATCCAATTCTACACCATTATGTTGTAAGTAACATTAAATATTGAGCATAAGGCATTGAAATGTTAAGACAGTGATAAAAAAACATGTTTGCCTCAAGAAAAGGACGTTTCGCTGTCTAGTTTCTTATTCCTTTGATTTTTAAGGTCGTATCTGATCATATTAGGAGTCAGTGATTTAAGTTGTGGCAAAATTTTCTATTTTCCCCTTTTTTCTTATTTCCTATTCGCTGATGATGCACTTTTATCAGTTCAGTTTTAGCAAAAAACAGCTCCTCATATTGACTTTAAGTTTTGCTTTTTCTTTTCATCCGTTTTCGATATATTTATGGATACCAGCTAGTGAGCTAATAAAGCTAGCAACTTGACATGAAATGAGGTTAATTATTTGATCAAATCAATAACATTTTATTTATATAGTGTCAAATCATAACAAAAGTTATCTCATGACACTTTTAAACTCCTAAAAATCCAGCAGCTTTGGAAAACATTTTGGATGACATAATTTTTTATTTTATTAGCTCCATATGTTAAACAAAAAGTGCTCTTGTGAGTTAAGTTAAATAATTTGCTTGTTTATTTCGAATACTGCATTAAATCAAACAAAGATCAAGAGTTATTTAACTTTTTATAAAAGTAAATGGTTTAGGTCGACAGTGGATGTTTGGGTCTTTATGAGTTAATTCAGTTTTATTTGTAGAGCCTTTATCACAACAAGGTTGCCTCACAGGACTTACAGAATTAGTTGGATATGAAAACAAACAGTCAAACAGTAGATGAAGGAAATTAGGAGTTAAATGATGCTACTATTGATCAGTTATTCCAGTTCAGTTAGACGAACCCAAGATTGATAACCCACAAAACGACTTGTACTGGTTTAAAAAAAAGTAGCATCTAGTATTTTCGGATCAAGGTTCAATAGTTTGAGATTTTTCATTGTAGTTTAGTTTTGACTTTCTTTTCTCTACTTCAGTTAGTTTTAATTGGTTTTTAGAGCTGGTTTGCTAGGTTTTGTTAGTTTTCATTTTTCTCTAAATGCTTAGTCTTAGTTTTTTCACATCTCTTCCTCGCTGTCGTATTCAAATAAATCCCATCCAGGACTCTGCTGCTTTTCTCCCAACTTTAGTCTCCACGTTTCCAGGTAGAGTGGGGACATGAAGACGACTCTAAACCACAAGTGATGAGAAGTGACGGAATATGAAGTGCTGTATGATGCCGCTAGATAAATTGCTAAAGCAAAATAAATCGATTTTGTATCAATCCGACATTGACAAGACGAAAACAAAGGGAATTTTATCCATAATTTCTATACGTTTTAGTAAGTTTTCTAAGCACACAATACAGTTTCAGTTATCTTTTTTTTTCTTTAATTATAGTTTTGATTCATTTCAGTTCACTAAAATGTTTTTTCAATTCTAGATTTCATTAGGCGATAATAACCTTGCTTTGGATCAGGTCCCGACGACACCTTGGAGTCAAACAGCGACAAACGGAGGGACAGTGAAGCTCGAGTCAAGTCTCGGGTTCCCTCATTGTCACATCTTGTAATGACAGGTTGGCTCTGGCGTCCTGGCGTCATGACATGAGCGAGGTCCGAGTGGTGGGCAGACTTCCTCAGCACACATGGCAGTGGGCTGCGCAGCCTTGCCGCCACCCCACCAACCACCCAACACCCCCACCCCCCTCACCACCAGCACCACCACCCCCTTCCATTGGATCCATTTAGAGGCTTTTTCCTGGAAGGTTCCACCTCGCTTGCTGCAGGGGACAATGTGAAGCTTTACAGTCAGACTGGCTTTGTTGCAGACACTCCGGTCTCGGTGTTAGCGCGCCGGCTGGGCCCTGGATAGCTACTGCTACTGCCCAAGGTGTGTCCGAACACACACACATTAACACGCCAAAACCACACACGATGGAACGCAAACTTGTCCGCGCCGCCTGAGACAGACAAGGTCGGAATGGAGACGTGCGGGAGGAAGCCAAGTACATGTCGACCCCGACGAGAACATGATTTTTTAACTGTGGTCGTATATATTTAAGTATATAAACCACCAATAGTGACATTTATGGTAGAATGTTCCTGAAAAAAACATGCCACCAAAGTAGCAAGTGTGGATAAAAACTGGTTCATTTCTGCACATTTAACCCATTAGATGCAGTATAGTGGGAAGTAGCTAAAACAATCAAACATTTAAAAGCTAAACCGTGGACGATGATACAATGGAGTTGCAACAGGTAATAAGAACAGTTACACCAGTGGTTCCCAGCCTTTTTTGGCTCATGACCCCATTTTAATATCACAAATTTCTGGCACCCAGACATTCAAAACAGAGATATATTTTGGATAAATGTATCTGTTTTTGATTATGTAATAGTTTTCTATACTATATTACAAACAAATGTTAATTTCAGACGACATTTAGGCTAATATTATGGACGGAGGCAGTAAAGCCAGGTGTAGATTACTGCGCAAAGGGCTAATTTTATTTTCCTTGGTCAGGATATGTACAGTCAGTCCAGCTTGGATTTACAAGGCTGATAATTAATACTGAACAAACAAGAACTCCAACTATGAATTATGAAAGAGCTGCAGCATCTGAAACTGACCACAATGAACATTTGAAAGATTAACAGAACCACAGGGCTTCAGTTTCAGCTTCACAGTTTGTCTTTTATGGATTGGGATTGTCTTTCTCAACTCACCATATATTTTTTATTAGTAAAATTTTATTTTTTATTTTTATTAATTACTAGAAATTTCAGGCAACCCCATGTGAATTACAGGCGACCCCAATGGTTGAAAAACACTGTTGTATATATTTAAGTATGTAAACACAATAGTGTCATTTATGGTCGAATTTTACTCAAAAACAAAAAGAAAACATGCCACCAAAGGACCAAGTCTGGATGAAAACTGCTTCATTTCTGCACATTTAACAAGTTAGATGCAGTGTCGTGGGAAGTAGCTAGAAAAAAACAGAACATTTAAAATCTAAACTGCAACAGGTAATTAAAAGTGTTACACTGTTCTTTTGCTTTTATGTTAATTTATTTGTTCGGGCCGTTTTTCTTTTTGACATCTTTGTTCAAAATTTCTCAATGCTTTCAGTTAAGCTGGAAAAACACCATTGTTATTTATGTTCCTTTGATGTTTCTTTAAGTGATTTCAGTGGAAATATACAAATGGACTACAGCCATTTTGATCGCAAGAGCATAAGAGGAGCAATCAACAACGTCCAAGGTTAAAAAACGAATGCAAAAGTACCAAAAATTGTCCAAAAATTACTCATCCGCAAAGTTAAAGAATCCATCGTTCCAGCAGAAATAAATCGGTCATTACCTCTGCTGGGCTTTGATTGACAGCTAGCTTGTTTGCCAAAAGTTAACACCAAGAAAATTAAAGGACACCATGATGTTTACTATACTATAACTTTATTAATGGTCTTGAATGCGATTTAGCCTAGCATTGCTATCATATATTTTAGCTAACCGGTGGATTAAAAACACCATCGTTATTTATTTATGTTCTATCTTTTAAGTAATTTCAGCGAAAATATACAAATGGACTACAGCCATTTTGATCGCAAGAGCATAAGAGGAGCGATCAACAATGTCCAACGTTAAAAAATGAACGCAAAAGTACCAAAAATTGTCCAAAAATTACTCATCCGCAAAGTTAAAGAATCCATCGTTACATCAGAAATAAACCAGTCATTACCTCTGCTGGGCTTTGATTGACAGCTATTGTTTGCCAAAAGTTAACACTAAGAAAACATTAAAGGACACCATGATGTTTACTATACCATAACTTTATTTATGGTATTGAATGCGATTTAGCCTAGCATTGCTATCATGTATTTTAGCTAACCGGTGGATTACGTCAAGCGGTGCCATTTTGTGAAGTTTAGCTTGAAGTTAATTTGTCAAGAAATTAAA